>NW_024350924.1:2247071-2303621 GCF_902729225.1 Pteropus medius | reverse complement strand
AGAGGTTTTAAGAGTCAGAATGGTTAGAATTTTGGCTCTGCTACATATCAGTTGTATGGCTTTGGGCGGGTTATTTCCCTTAATCTCTGAATGGGAATAATGAGCTGGCATCTTAAAGGAGATTGTGAGGCTTTGAGGAGAACATAGGCAAACCCTTCATTTTGTTATTAATGAATGCCAAAACCAATGTGTAGTACCAGAAAAAGTCAGGTTCTTTTTTATAACACTTTGCCCCTAATTGATGGTTAGATGTTTGTCAAATTATCCTTAATTAGTAACTCTTTCTAGATCCAGTTGAATATTTTAAATATGTTAATGGTTCTGGTTCTTGGAACTGCTGTTGTTTGAGAGTCACGATTGAGAAGCGGATTTTCAGGTGAACTATACTGGTCAAATAATTGAAAACTATTTCTAGGTTAGATCGTATCTGCCCACTCTTTCAATTTATTTTTTTTTCCAAAAATTTTTTTTAACATCAAGACCTGGGGTAATATTAAGTTGTGTTTATATTTATTCGTCTGTCAATTATCACTGAGAGCGTTCTTAATGAAGACTTTCTTCCAGGACTAGGCAATCGAAGTTTTGCAGTTCAGCTTTTCTGTTCAAATTCTTTTCCTTGAATTTGTAAATATTTTTCTTAAAACCTTTTCCTCAAGCTATCTTTTCTTTTATATTGAATTGGATCAAATTCTTCTGTTCGAGAAACGTTTTTGATGTTTATTCTTATCAGTCTCCTTTTACGTTTCCCTAAGTTGAAAGGCCCAGTTCACTGTTGGCTTTTAGCCTTTGTGAGGATGAGGTTCACTGTATTCTTCCTTATTTCTACGTGGTTACCCCTTGAATGCTTAATTCAGCCCAGGTGAGCATCATATATATTTGTGGAATACTGCTTATACACCAAGGTTAAATGAAATCAGGAGGCTTTGGTTAGAAATAAATGATAAAAACTTATTCAGGGGTCTTAGTGTTTGCAAACAGAAACACAACTAGGCAATACCCAGAGTGTTCTGAAGAAGAAGAAAAAAAACCCTGAGTTCTTATAGTAAAAAGTTCATTCTTGAGAATAACCACTCCTGCATTCTTAGCTTCTGGTTTGGTGATGATTTTCCAGAGATGGGTGGTCTGGTTAATGGATGTCCTCAAAGTGCACCGAAGGAGTGGGAAATAGTGAAGTTTTGCTGCCAAGGAGCTTACATACAAAAGGGATAGTAAACTGTGAACACGTTAAATATTAAGAAACTGACAGATGCCTCAGCTAGATCAGCATCACAAAATGAGAAATCAAGAAGGGAGCAAATAAGCCGCTGGAGCTTTGAGGAAGGAAATGGGGCTTGCTTGGAAAAGCGGCGAGAAGAGGCGGAGGCAAGATTTATTTTGTTAGTCTTTATTAATAAATTATAGGGGAGGAGTATTAAGAGTCCATTCTAACGCGCAAAGGACGCTAGACTGCGAGGCGACAACCCCCCCTTCACGCTATTTCGGGAAGCACGGTCACAGCGGGCAAAGGGTCTGCGTCCGGCTGCAGGTCTCACGCAATCGCTGCGCGGGCTCTTTCTCCGGGTCCAGCTGGTCCTTGGAGCCCGGACCCGGAGCCGGTCCGTTCAGGCGGGTTCTCACCTTGCCGGCCTTGGGCCCGCCCAGCCGACTTTCCTTTCCGCGCAGGCACCTGCGTGGCCGCCCCGCTCGGCGGGGTCCTGAGGCGCCTCGGAGAAGCGCAGCGATTGGCTGAGCTCGGGGCTGGAGCTCGCTCGGGCTCCGCTTGACAACCGCAGTCTGCAAGCGGCTAGGCTGAGCGGCCGCCGACCTGGGAGGGGCAGGCGGGAGGAAGGACTGACTGACGGGCTGATGGACTGACGCGCGGGGGGACCGACGCCAAGCCCAGACCGCCGCTCTCGCGCTCCCGCCCCGCCCGGAACCGGCCGCTTCGGAGCCCCGGCCGCCGACCTCCCTGCCGCTTTCTCCTCCGCCGCTTCTCCCGGCTTGCCCTCAGGTGAGTGACTCCGGGTGGCGGAGGCGGAGTCGGGCCTCACCGCACACCTCGCGTTGCCATGGTCACCCATCGCCACCTGTCACTACCAGATGCGGCTCCGACCCAGGCGACCCCGAGGGCGGCGCTCGCAGTCCGGGAGGACGGTCTTGGGTAGGCTTGTGTGGGACCGGGGTCAGGAGTGAGGCCCCCACGGCCGGGCCCTATGCGAGGCCGCCGCCCCTGGACCACACCTTCCCCTCACTGCCCGCCCGGCTCTAGGGGCAGAGCGACGCCCCGCGCCCTGGCCCTGCTCGCCCCTGGGCAGTAAGCGGCCGCAGGGGTTGTGCCCATCGCGCTGCTGCCGAGAGGCGGGAGGGAGTCAGACGAAGCTGATTCTTCCTCGCTGCTCCGCGGAGCCTGTGCGAGGAGTGGGCACGCCTTGATCGGGAGGAGGGGAGGGAGCTGCGAGGCCGGGAGCTAGCGGCGGCGAGGGGCAGCCCTGCGGGGCCGGGTTTGGCCTTTCTTACGTCTGTGGTCACTGGGAGCAGCCTTTGGGGGTCTGGGTTGGGGTCCAGAGGAAGGGCGGCGACTGGATTGGGAACGGGGGTTGCGCCTGGGAGGGGGGCGTCCGCACAGGAGACGCGGGAGGTTATAGAGCTCCTAGGTTTAAGCCAGTTCCCTATATTGGGTGAAAGAGATTGGGGCTGTAGCTCTGGGGCCAGGCCTTGGGCACAATGGGCAGGAGCAGGGATAGGCAGCGGCGGCGTTTGACCAGCATCTGATTTTTTCTTTTCTATACCCAGACTTGCAGTCACTAACCACGCATGGTATGTGAGCGGCGCGTTTTTGGCAACTTGGTTTTTTCTGCATAATGAAAGGAGAAGTCTTTGTTCCACCCAGATTCATAGGTTGTGATCCTCTTATTTCCCATCCTTTGTTGTAGACTTCATAGAATACTTCCAGAAGTTAATGGCACAGAAATTAACATGGAGGTTTTTGGTATGCTAGAAATCGTTTTTCACAGTATATCCAAGTAGAAATTTTTTGTCTCCAGTGTTGGCATGTGTTGCATTGATATCTTACAGGAAAGGAGAGACGCCTAAGAGCCCATTTTCTTTTATGTGACATATTCTCGAAGTCTCATTTAGGAGGAAGATGTAATGAACAATTTTACCTTAGGTTTTGGGGGTAGATTGCTTCCACACAGGGAAGAAAAATTATTATACAGTGAAGGAAAAGATAAGCAATTAAGCCATAACAGTATATTATTAGGTTAAAAAAAACCGAATATAAATACTGTTATAAATATGTATTTAAAAATTTTTTTCACTTACAGTTTGATGTACAGTATTATATTAATTTCAGGTGTACTAGATATGTGATTTTTGTGTGGGTGAAGAGATTTTAACCCTCTGACTTCCTAATTCTTTTCCCTCCTGCCCCCCTCTTTAAATGCCAGTAATAGGGATATATCATAAGAGAACAAGGGTACTATCTTGTGTTTCTAGTTACATAATTGTATTCAGCATCTTCCTCTGTGAAATCCAGTTTATCAGTTACTGAATGGACAGCATGTGATATGCTTGCTATATGCTGCAGTTTGAGAAACACTTCAAAATATAAGTGTGAAAAGATGCAGTTTTTCTTAGTAGATGAGTAAGCTGGAAATCATTGCCTGGATTTAAGTTTCCCTTTGCTACTGATTATAATCTTGGAAGAGCTACTTACCCCACTATTGACTCTGATTTCTAGATCTGTAGAATGGGGATAATACCTGCTATTGTTTTAGTCTGGGAATAGGCTCTGAAGTTGAACAAAATAATGTATTTGAAATCACTCTGGAAGGAAAATTTAAGTCATCTATTGATTACCTTTTAATAGAGTGGAGGTTTTAATAGAGCATTGGCAAGGATAATTAACATTTTCTGCATGAACTACTTATTTAGCATTTTTAGGTCCAGGACCTTATTTTTTACAATGGCCTTAAAGGCTCATGGGAACTATTAAGGTACATCTTTACTCCTTGGCAGACGTTCTTTATTACTGTGGTGACATGGAGAAAAGGGTGTTTCCTCACTGTATGTGGGTCAGGGCTGCTATCTTGCTTTCAGTAGGATGTTCTCATATTTAGAAAATAAGGCTATAGCCAATAACTCTTACTTGAGTTTCGTTTGGTATTAAATAATCCTCATTGTTGATCATTGGTTCTTGAATTATAAAGAAATAGCTTACTTTGTCCTCTTTAACCTATGCTTTTCAAGTAGGAGTATTTGGACTATTAGAGTAAGGTGCTATGTGCCAAGGAATAAATCTGTGGTCACATAACATGGCACACACTTATGGAGATGCTATCAATTTCACTTGAAGACTTACATTAAAAAAATACTGTTTTTAGATTAAAACAAAAATAACATGGACAATGTAATATTCACACTGATTTCTAAGGTAAAATTCAAAGACTTCAAAGACATTTCATGCTTAAGGGCTCCCTGGGGATGTGTTCGGTTTCTTCTGCCCTTTTGGAGAAAAGTTTAAGAAGCATTGCCTTAGACTTAGTCAGTGAATGGTAAATCACTACATAGCACAAGAAATAAGTTGAATTCCAATTTCTAAAACTTTGACATTAGTCTCAGGATTACTTGAATCCTAATCATCCCCTCTTGTTTTTATATCAAATGTAAGAATGTTATAGTGGCAAAGTTACAGGATTTTAGTCAGATAGACTCTGTCATCTCATTCTTGCTTCTACAGGTTTTTTTGCTGTGTGCCCTTAGACGAGTACCTGACATCTCTGAGCTTTAGTGTAATCATCTGTAAAATGAAATTATAGAGTTGTAAGAATTACACAGATAAGGTATGGAGTGTTTAGTGCAGGGCCCGACATAGTAGATGCATAATAAATGTTAGTGCCTTTTCCCTTCCCACCTCTGCATATTAGGTTATTAACAGCCCTTCAAACCCATTCTTAGCAGGAAACTGCATTACTCCTCTGAACTTCCATGGCATTTTATTTGTAGTTCTTTTACGGTACTCTTCATATTTTAGATATGTTCATTTAAAGTGTCCCCAGCATTGGAAGTGTTATACAGTTGCTGACCAGACTACATATGGTGTTTTAAGTTCAATTTTGGATGTTTTAAGAGACAGATTAACAAATGTTAAGAGGAGAATGACTAGAATGGTAGGAAATCTGAAAGCTCTTTGATGAATAGACATGATTATTGTCAGATTCAAATGTGTGAAAGTTTTTAACATGACAGACTGTATTATGCTGACTCTGAAGACATAACTAGATGAAAGTCACAAGAAAGTAGATTTCAATTTAATATTAGGAAAAAACCTTTTTATACTTGTGAGAAAATCGATATTTTGTGTTGTCTATTGCTGTGTAAGAAATTTACCCCCAAATTCGTGGGTAAAAACAACAAATCTCACTGTTTCTAATCTGGGCACACCCCAGCTGGACGCTTCTGATTTAAGGTCACTCAGGGTTTCAGTCATGCTGCCACAGGGACTGTGGTCTCACCTGGAGACTTGACCAGGGGGATGATCTCCTTCCAGTCTCAGTGATGTGAGCCTCTGTTCCTTGTAGGCTGTTGGACTGAGGGCTTCCATTCTTCATTGGCTGTTACCTGGAGGCATCCCTTAGTTTTGTCATTTGGATCTTTCCACAAGATTTCCTCATGACATGGCAGTGGACTTCCTCGAGAGTGAGCAATCTGAGAGGGCACGTGCCTGCACTAAAGATGGATACTTCAGTCTCTCTAAATCTTGCAAGTGACATCGCAGCATTTCTGCTGTACTTAGATAGAAGTGAGTCACTAAATCCAGCCCACACTCAAAGGCTGGGAACTGCAAAAGGATGTAAACACTAGTAAGCTTATGGATGACCATCTTAAAGACTGCCTTTCACAGATATGTTCGGGGGTATCTTCATTGGAGGCATTTATGTAGAGGTTGGCAGACCATCTGTCAGAGATAAGTATTTGGATATTCTGTATTAAATAGGAGTGGATTTAAGGAATCTTGCAGCTCGGTTCTGTGATAAATATATAAATCCTAAGAAAGTCAAAAAGTTAAGAATGGAAAACTTTAATAGATAATTATATAGTATACACTCTACGGTACTTCTTTCAGTAGTTAATTCTTGTATAATTTTGGCTTTTTCAATACATTTTCAAGTTTTTGTGACTTGGTTCAGTACATTTCCTTATATGTTTTGAATGTTGATTTACTGACAAAAAATCCATTTTTTAAGTAGTTCAGTTTTTGAAGCATACACAAATACCTTACATTCTGCTTTTCTCTTTGAAAACAAAAAAAATGTGAATGAAAAAAGAACGTGAAGGACAGTTTTACTCTGTTTTACAAAAACTGCTTTTGGAACCTTGGCTTTAGGTGTGACAGAAAACTATCGCTGAGGTCTCATCACATAACAAAAGGTGAAACTGTGTTCTTGGATAAAGCATCTTTTTTTCCTCCCACAAATAAGGTAAAAACAAACAAATAAGAAAGGAATAATATATGAATTTATATATTTTACTTTGATCTTAGTTAATATAGCATTAATTAGTTAATATAGCATTAATTAGTGATTAGAATTTAAATTTATTTTTTATTACAAATATTAAGATTTATAACTTTCTACATGTTTTATTTATGTGTTTATAGGTTGAAATTCTGCTTAAATGTTTGAATTTTCATAAGCTGCTGTGACGTTTCAAGGAATAAACTGTTTAAAACTTCTTTAATTCTTTGCATGATTAATACTGAAAGCTTTTGGCTCAGAGTCAGGAGACCTTGAGTTCTTAGCTCCACCTAATAGCTGATAATAATTGTATAATTAAGTGGTGGCATTGTTACTCATTGGTAAGTAGGATTCACATTTTGAATTGTTTTAAAGAACGGACTTACTTTGATCTGTTCGTACTTCCCCATCAGGTTTCTCTTAAGATCAGTGACACAATTTGTGAGCTTTCTGACTCATAAGTATTCATTCTGAAGTCTGAAACATGGCAGAGGTCTGATAGGTCTTAAACATGCACGAAGCAAAGGAGCAAAAAGTATTATTTAAGAATAAAATAAAATTTTGTACACATTTTGTTTTTAGGGCTAAAATTCTTATGCCTTAACACCCTGATTTTACTTTTAGTTGAGCTCTAAAAAAACTAAATTATGTTTAGTAGTAAAGCATTTAGTAGTAGCAACACAATGTTAAAATTTATCTAGATTTGTCTAGATATTCCCATATTTGGTGTGATTTTTCACAGATACTTTAAAAACTGAAGTTCATTTTAAACTTGAAAGTTGACTCTAGAGTTCTTAGATCTAAATTTTTCTTTTCTTTTTTGGGGGGTTCCCTTCCCTCCCACCAGTTTCTACACTGCTTATTTTTTGATGTTTTGATGATGATATTCATTTAGATAACAATTTAAAATTCAAGTAGGGTTTATTAAGTAAGGGTTAGGAAGTATATTTTATTAGATCTGAAGAGAGATTTTAAAATAAAAAGTAATCTTGAATTCTCTTTTAGTTTCTTATGCAGTTGAGCAATGTACTTTTTGTTTCTCTGTCTGAAAGTATATGTTTAAAAGTCTGGTTAGATTGTTAGTAGTTCAGATTTCTAGATTATTTACCTACCCTATTAACATTGTTTAATAGAAAAATATTGTAAAAGATCATAGAACTAGGAACCTCTGCTAGAATAATTTTAAATGATTTCAGTACTATGAAGCCTTTTCATTTTGGCATATTAGGTGTCTCATTAACCATTTTATGTTTTCTCTTGTTTTTGTAAGGTATCTTTGCCCTTTCCTTTCTTGGATTCAATGTGGTGTAGTAGAAAGCTTTAGAATCTAGCAGACTTATGGTTTTATTTTTGCCCTACGTTGTAATCTTCAGCTACTGTATATCCTTCCTTTCTTCCCTCCCTCCATTCCTCCTCCTTCTCTCTCTCTCTCTCTCTCCCCCTCTGTCNNNNTCTCTCTCTTGGCCTGTCCTCTTTGTCTCTGTATTTCTGTGTCTCTTTCACAATCAGAAATTCTGATATTCATTGTTGCAAAGCTTAAGATGTGAATTGGGGAGGAGGAGACAGTTTCTTGTCTGGCTACCAAGATAAGGCAGATGTTTCAGGAACTAAAGAAGAGTTGATGAGTTCTACTTGCTCAGATGTTTAAGGAACTAATGAAAAATTGATCTAAAATTAAATCTAAAAAAAACGTGTATATATTTGCCTCTGCTCTTTGTTTTGCTTCCCTGTTAAATAGGTCCCTATGGTATTTTTTAAAGATTTCCTGGTTGGGGATGATATAGATGATACCAGGACTTATGATGTCCTGACACACTTCTGAAAGAAATATTCAGTTTCCAGTGAGATATGTTTAGCCTTGATATAAATGCTGGGCAAATTTCTTAACCTTACAAAGCTGAGTGTCTTCATCTGTAAAATTGGATGAAATTGCCTATCTCATAGGATTGTTAGAAGGACCAATTAAACAATTTAAGTAAAGATCCTAGAATAGTGCCCAATAGCTTTTGCATTGTAAACATAGCAGTTAATCCTATGTTTGGGAGACTACTCTTGTTGGTACCTTGATATAGAAGAAAACCTTTGCTATCTAATCCTATAATTTTTTTCATTTTCATAGTGTTTTTCTCTTTACAGTTAAAAATTGTATTCATACAAGAAATGTGTGTGTAAACGTACAAGTAATGCATAAATACGTATTGGTTGTGAACCATTCAGATAATACAAATGGTAAAGAGTGGAAAAGTCTCCCTTCAGCCCCTTTCCCTTCCTAGTTTCCTGCCTTCTAACCAATCGCATACTTTTAGAGGTTAGAGGTAACCACTCTGAACAGTTTGTTAGGTATCGCTGCAGACCTTTGTTATTTAGGCATAGAGGTATTATGCCCTCCCTTTTAAAAAAAATAAATGGGCCTATGTATATTTGTCTATTCAGCAAATATTTATTGATAACTATATTGTTCTGTGATGTGCCTTTCTATTATTAGGGTGTGTAGATGTACATCACTGCATTAGTATTCTGGAGTATGAATTTACCATAATTTAACAATTCTGCTGTCGACGGGAACTCAGTTTATTTCTAGTTTTTCCCTATTACAAGCATATCTTCAAGGAACAGCTTTGTATATATATCTTTGTGTATATTTGCAAGTATTTTTGCAGAATAGGTTCCCAGAAGTGGAATTGGAATTGATGAGTCAAAGAGTATATACATTTAAAATTTTCATAGATAAAAATTTCATGCTGTCAGAGTCTCTCTTAAAATGTCTACCAATTTATATTTTTAAGACAATGCATGAAGAGGCATTTACCCACACTCTTGCCAACACTAGATATTTTCAGGTCTTTTTAATTTTTGTATAACTGGTAGGCCATAAATGGTATCTTAATGTCACTAATGAGATTAAACATCTTTTCATAAATTTATCGATCATCTGTGTGAATTGTCTGTATTCTTTGCTCTCATTGTTCAACTAGATTTTTGGGAGAGTATGCTATTTATATTTTAGATGGTAACTGTTTATGTGTGTTGCATTTAGTCCTAGTTCGTCCTTGTCTTTTAACTTTGTTTATGGCAGCTTGTGCTAAATGGTAGTTTTACATTTTACATTTTTAGTGCCTATTTGACAGTTTTTTCCTTTACATTTTCTAGGTTATGTGACTTAATTACACAGTCTGAGTCAAAAATAGTTTTTGCTTATTTTATCAATTTTTAGTATTTAAGTGCTTAAATATGTTTAAAAATATTTGTGTGTTTGAATATGGAAAGAACACAAATACTTTATCTCATAAAGATTGACATAATATTTGAATTGGATCTAAGGAAGAGTTCTTGGGTTATGAAAAAAATACAAATCACTCTGAAATATTATTGCTTTGTTATATATAATAAATACATTATATTCATTATATTACTAATTCCTTTAAGTTACCTGCAATTGAAAATTTATTACTTATGTTTTATATTTTAAAAAATTTTGCATAGGTAATATTTGTACATGGTAAAGTACAAAGGGTTTATGGTGAAAAGTCTTCCCATTCTTATTCTTTAATTATCTACTTTTCCTTCTTAGAGACAACCATTTTTATCAATTTCTTGTGTCTTTTTTTAGTAATATTTTATGAATATACACAACATATAGTTTATGTTAATTGATTTTTTTTCTTTTTATAGCTATATAAAGCTGCACCCGCTTTAAAAAAGTAATTTGTTCTTTAGGCCCCAGATCATTCACAGCTCCAGAAGGTAAATTAAAATAATTGATGAATAGTGAACAGCTGTCAATAGTAAGAAGGGACACATGGATGCTGCATCCGTGTTTTAAACGTTAGCTGATTAGCAGACATGACAGAGCTTTGCAATTAGAAGGACTTTTCTTTTGCTTCCTTTAATGATCTAAAATAAATGTATTTTCCTTCTTCTCATTAAACTGACCTCATAGATTAGAGAATTCTGATTACCCCAGACTTGATATTCCCCAGAATATATTTCATGTTATTGAAATGTGAGTTAAAACCAAATTATAAAATTTGAAGGGAAATCATAGAAATTACCCAAAACTAACCCTCTTATTTTATGTGTGAAAAAAATTGAGGCCCATACAGATTAAGTGACTTGCAACATCACATTTATAATTCCTGAAGGACCAGACATTTACAATGAAATGACCTAGGAACAACATAAGTTTTTAGAATGCTATTTTATTAAGAATAGCTAGCAAATTTCTTTTTCTTTTTTTATTATTTTTAAAAATTTTTTTCTTTCCCCCTGTCTACCTCCCCCCCTTTTTTTTAAAGGAAAAGGTACAGTAGTCCAGTGTTGTTTGATAGTTTCATTGGCTTCACAGTACTTCATTTCCTGTAAACTAGAATTGTAAAGCACTGTATGTAGTTCAGCATAAGCACTCTATAATCTTGGAAGATTAAAAAGCATGGTTTTTATTGTGTGGGTTGAAGTTGGGGATTAATGGAGCCTTTCTTAAGCACTTTTTTCTTGGCTATAAAATTTATAATGATTGTACCCCAATTCCCTTAACATTATACTTTGAATCATTCTTAGCCTTGTGTGTTTTTCTTCCTTCCTAATCTGTCATAAATAAGTAACCTCATTGCAAAGGAACATTTCAATCATAGCTATTTATATTTGGTTAGAAGCACTGATTTTTTTTTCACTAAACTTTTTCCTCATCTATGTATAGAAATATACATATAAGTCAGTATATTTCTATTGCCATTATTTCTTTTTTCTTATCATTAACATTTTACCTTTAATCTTAGATTTATAAAAATTTTATTTCATGCCCCTTAATACATTCTTCTAATCTTGTTCCACTAAGATAAGTGTCAGTACAAGTCCACATAGAGACTCAACCTGAAATTTATTTCTGTGGATAGTAATTGTTGTCTAAGCACTAAAATACTAACCACATTCCAGTTGGTTTTCAGATGTACATATTATTAAAGAAAATTCATGTTTCCATATCTTAGTCTAGATATTGTATATAAGTAAAAATTTATTAAAGGAAAATTTATGAAGATGTTTTTGTAATTTTTTTTTTACAGATATATCTGTCACGTAATATGGAAATACTGAAACATTCTGATATTTTTCTTTTTCTTTTTTTTTTTCTATTTTCAGTGGAATACACTCTTTTTTCCGCCCTACATAAATTCTGTGTGGTAATTGTTTTTTCATATGGACCATGGCTGGCAGGTCCACCTAAGATGCTGTCAAAGCTGATTTTGGCTAAATACTAGTCAGTTTGAAGGGCCAGAGCTCTGTTCTTTTGAATGGCTTTTAGAACAGTTGGAAAAAAATGATCTACTCTGTACTTTTTTAAACATTCATTGATTTTTACATGTTAAGTTAATTCAGCTAAGGGACATTTTGTACTATACATCTCATTTTAAAAGATAATTTTAGTTGTTCCTAAGATAGTTAACTCTTACTGACTTATAGCCTCCCTGAAGAAGCATTTATTATTGACATCTCCTTCTCTGTATAAAGAAAAATTCTAGCTTCGCAGTGAATAATAGTTTAAGGAGATTAAACAATGTTTATGAATTAAATGTTATCTTTAAAAATATGTACAGTAGTCCTCTTATCTGTGGTTTTGCTTTCTGTGGTTTCAGTTACCCACAGTCAACCACAGTCTGAAAATATTAAGTGGAAATTCTAGAAACAGATAGTGTTACATTGTGCACTATTCTGAGTAGCGTGATAAAATCTTACACTGTCCCTCTGCATCCTGCCTGGACGTGATACATCCTTTTCCATCATATCCACGCTGTATGTGCTACCCGCCTGTTAGTCACTTAGTAGCTGTCTCAGTTTTCAGATCAGCTGTCCTGTTACGGCAGTGCTTGTGTTCACGTAACCCTTATTTTACTTCATAGTGACCCCAGAGCACAAGAGTGGTGATGCTGGCAATTCGGATATGCCGAAGAAAAGCCATTAAGTGCCTCCTTTAGGTGAAAGGATATGTATGTTTAGGAAGAAACCTAGTATAAATAGGGTATGGAGCTATCCAAGATTTCAGGCATCCCCTAAGGGTCTTGGAACATATACCCCACGGGTAATGGGACTACTGCTGTATATGGTGTATCTAATTTCTAAATTATATAGCTAGAATTTTAGAGGCTCTAAAAATGTTTCACAGGGTGGTTAGAAGAGAATAATTCTGAGATACAGCCTCATAAGCATATGTGTAAGTTTTATATATAGCAATAGTGAAGCTTATAAGAATTAAAATTCTGGGTTGGATGATTAAAATACCATATATTTCTACTGGGAGTTTCATAGTATAGAATTAAAACTTATCCTTTTAAAATTAATTTTAACAAAACCCTGACCAATTGTAGGTTAACTAGGATACATTTTCCGTATCTATTTAAAATTTAAATGTAAAGTCAATGTAAAATATGTAGTCATAAGAATATATGTCTTCTTCTTTTAGGCTTTATTGACCATAAATGATGGCAGCATTAAACTTGTAGTTTTGGTTTAAAATGGGACTATTGCTCTAGATTCATAGTAACTCCAGAGTTACTTTATATGTAGACTGAATGTTAAATATACGAAGCCTATAAAATGTTTAATATCATTGGGTATATTGAACAACGTCAGAAAATTGTAGTCTCAATTCTGCAAGTTGTATGGTTGGTACATAGTGATATAAATGAAGTGTCCTCTAAGAACTTAGAGATTAAGTGGGGAATACAATATTTTTCTGAGAATTTAATTAGTAAAAGCCATTTTTTTTGCTAGTAAGAATTATCTGAATATTTGGGGAATGCTAAAATCACTAATCATTGTGCTCTAGAAGTAATCTCAGAGAGACAGTTCTGAAATGTGATTAGAATTTAATGAGTGGACATATCATTAATTTTACTGTATCTTCCTTTGGACAAAGTCTATGAACAGGAAGGTGGTAAGATCAGGGGACAGTGCAGGGAAACCCAAAGCATGAGGAATTGAGCAGCTGGCCTGATGGGATTTTCAATTTGTCTGTTTCCTGAGGCAGGCATGTCTTTCTTGTGAAGATGGATGTGTAAGATTAGCTTAGTCCAATTAGCTTAGTCTGATATCATTAAATATTTGGGTCATATAATTACCTTCCTATGCGCTGTCCCTTGTTAATCCTACCACCTTCTCTACCTAAGAGAGAAAATACGCTCATCTGATGTGAGCATTCTAGTCTGCTAGATATTTGCATTTCTCATTATGAAGAACTAAATGGACAAAATAGTGAACAAATTGAAAAAATTAACTGGTGTGCATACTCATATGTGTTTGTTTCTGTGAGCTTGGTTAAAGTTAGTTGGTCCTGTGAGAAAGACATGCTTGCAGTCTGTTTCATCAGATGTTTCTTTGCAGCTAGTCCCCTTAGCATGGTAGTCTTTCATATTGCTCTGAGCCTTAACATCTGAAAACAACTTGGGCCAGTTAACTTGTTTGGCCTCATCTGTAAAATGAGAATGTTGACCTAATGATCTTCAGAATTCCTCCTAGTTCTAAATCTTTATGAATTCATAAGCAATGCGCTCAGTAGTATAACTGCAGACTTATAGTTAAGAATTAGAAGGGATTTTAGGGAGTTGAAATATCTTTGATGTTTATTTTGATACTGCCAATGTTACTTAAAGTTGCACATTTTAACCAGCCTTGTTTCCTTCGGTTCCAAAGTACAGGGTATAACATTTTCCATGTTGCAGCTAGACTATTAGTTTTTATGGACAGGGCCAGTGTCTCCTGAGTATAAGACAATGCCTATTACAGAGAAAAAGGCAGTAAATGCTTATGGAATGAAAGTATTAGGACAAACCTAAGGCATGGCTAAACATGGTTTGTGACTTTCTAAAGCGTTTTTATTATGGAAAATTTTAGATGTGTTAGAACAGACAGAATAATATTGTCTTAGTCTATTTGGACTGAATACCGTAGACTAGTGGCTTATAAATACCAGAAATTTATTGCTTACAGTTTTGGAGGCTGGAAGTCTAAGATCATGGTGCTAGCATGGTCAGCTTGTGGTGAGGGTCCTCTTCCTGTTGCTGACAGCTGACTTCTCATTGTATCCTCACAAGACAAGCTAGCTTTCTGGGATCTCTTTTATAAGGGCACTAATCTCAATCATGAGAGCCTTGCCCTCATGACCTAATCACCTCCCATAGACCCCAATTCCTAGAACCACCATTTTGGGGTTTAGGATTTCAACATATGAATTTTGAGAGGACCCAGACATTCAGAGCATAGCAAATATAATGAACCACCATTTACCATTACGCTGCTTCAATCGTCACGATTATCATTTTATCTTTATCTCTTCCCACTTTTCTTCTTGTATTATTTTGGGGTAAATCACAGATTATATATTATTTAATCTGTAATTATTCCAATGTGTATCTCTCAAAGATAAGGACTTAAAAAAATCTTAGCTACACCTTTATCACACCTTAACAAACGACTTGTTTTTATTTTTTTGACTTGGTTTTGATAAGTATTCAAGTCATTACATTTTGAAATACCTGTACTAAATATTTCCAAGAAACCTGTTATGCAATATAGTTAATAACACTCAGAAGTAAACAATGGGACTAATTTTTGTTTTATTATTTTTAATATTTAGGCTATCAACATGACGGCTGAAGAAACAGTGAATGTAAAAGAGGTCGAAATCATTAAACTAATTTTAGACTTCTTGAATTCAAAGAAGCTTCACATTAGTATGTTGGCCCTTGAGAAGGAAAGTGGAGTCATAAATGGCCTATTTTCAGATGATATGCTTTTCTTGAGGTATGATTTCATTAGTACTGTGAGGTTTGTAGTTCCTTTAAAGTAGCATTAAGTATATTAATAAGTTAATGTACAGTACAGGTAGATCTTTATACTCGTGAAAAGGCTGTGTAAGTATAACTTTTAAAAATGCTTGTCTCTATAATGGAACACTTACAAAATAGTGTTTTCTGTAGAATACTGTGTTCTCAGTAGTAAGATCTAGAGGTCCATTAAAAAAACAGTTACAACTACATTGTAGATGTGGCATCATTATAAAAAATATTCGATTAAGAAAGAGGCTCTAGAAAGATAAAATATTCTGAAATACCATTTTTGGGGGCCACATACTCATTATATAAACATTAATTGTAGAAAAAAAGAAAACTCACTCCACCACCCAGAACACTACTGATAATTTTCTGTGCATATTTAAAAAACAATTCTGTTACATTCATAATTTAGTATCCTGCTTTATCCATTAACATCAGAAGTCCATTAACATCATAAGAATTCTCTACGTGATTACAAATTTATACTTTAAAAAGTTCAATTTTCTTATTAATTTCCTAAGTTCCCCTATTTTAAGACAATTAAATTGTTTTCAGTTTTTCTTGAATGAATGGTCTACTCAGCATCTTCTGTACGTATGACTTTTTCTGTATCTCGAATTATTTAGAATGAGATTCTTAGAGGTGGAGTTGCAGAGCAAAAAGGAATTAGCATGTTTACCAAAATAGAAAGCTAAATATATCCTAACTTGAATTGGACATAAAAAAGAAAACCCAACTTTTTAGACAGAAATATATTTTATACTTATGTGATACCAAATATTTTTGATAAGGAGTACAGATTCTTGCACATGTGGCATTTTGTGATTTGGAAAGGCCTAAGAAATGAAGTGTTCCTAACTTATGAAAAAGGAACTCCACCCCTCCCCCCACCTCACCCCCAAAAAAGCTTTATTGTAGTAGGGGAGTTTATTTAAACTCGTTGCACTTCCCTGTATTTGGTGTTAGGAATGTCATTGACCCCCGGGGCTTAGTTGGGAACCAGCACTGAGGCAGCATTCTTTTGGCCGTCTTTCAAACATTGCTTGCCTGGAGTATAGCAGCGGCTATCAAATATCCCCCTCCAGGAACCCATTGGTTTGTGATGAAGTTTTGCTGGTCTGAGGTAAAACGCAAGGAATTATAAAATAGTAAGTTTCTCATTCAGCTAAATGTATTCGTCTTAAAGCCCTGGCCTTTGAAATCGTCCTTCCTACCTTTTTAAGTATTAAAATGTCTCTTTATAAAATGATTATGATGTATATTGTGATTGCTTTTTATTAATAGTCCTTCTTTATAGAATCCAAAGTTGGCAATCCTATGTAGATCCTCCTGTCCATCCCTCTCTTTTTAAATTTTATTGTTCTAAAAATCCCAAAGTAGAGAAATTGCTGTTATAAAAGAAAGGCAGCAATAAGAACGCCTTGTAACTTTTAGAAGTTCCCATAGACCACTAAAGTAGGATGAAACTTGATTTTGTTCCTTCCTGTTTTCAATCTCAGTGTAAATTTTAGTATCAAATGCCTCAAAGATGTAGAATATACAATTTAGAGAAGGATTTCTCTACCACAGCCAGATAATTCATTGTCGTGAGTGTGCTGGGTTAGGGGGCTGTCCTGTGCATTGTGGAATGTTTAGCAGCATCCTTGACCTATACCCAGTAGATGCCAGTAGCTCCCTATTTGGGACAGCCAAAAATGTCTCCAGACATTGCCAAACTACCCCCAGTTGAGAACCACTGATTTAGTGAGACTGGAACATACCCACACAGTAGCCCCTAAATAACACAGAATAACTTTAACACTGTAAGATGAATAGAGAAATAAAGGAATTTTTAGACTTAGTCCGTTGTTTTTTACATAAGTGAAAAAACCACATAAATATTAGAATGAGGAGTGTTGTAGATTCACAAATTCTTCTCATCTAGCATATGCTGTTATAAATGAGTTGTGAAAATTATTTTATTATAGTGGTTGAGGAACCACTATAGTAAATGTTAATCTCATTACTGACTTCAGACTGAAGCTTTAATGCTATGTTGTCATCTATTCCACTTTTAATTAGTGTAACTCAAATTCGATAACATACATGGGTTTTTCTTTATATAGGCAACTAATTCTTGATGGTCAGTGGGATGAAGTTCTTCAGTTCATTCAGCCTCTAGAATGTATGGAAAAATTTGACAAAAAAAGGTGAGTTTTCATCAAAGTTTTTAGTGTCTTATCATTGGTGGAAGCTTAGCAAAACAAAACAATAGACAAAAATGTAAGAACAAGACCATTAGTTTTCCCAGTAAATAGTGCACTCAATCCTGTTGATTTGGAGCACTTCCAGAGGACAAGTTGCATTTACTTCAGTTAGTCGAAAATCTGATATACTAACCTACTTAGTCAACAATATCTATATACAAAAAGTCACAAGGGCCATATCTGAAGCAGTTGTTTCTTCACAATAATATGAAGATTTTAAAGATGTCATTCCATTGCCCCCTAGCCTCCATTATTTATGAAAAACAGATAGCTGTATTTGTATCCTTATTCTCTTATGTGCAATGTTTCTTTTTTGTTTGGCTGCCTTCAGGATTTTTTTTTTTAATTGAAGTATAATTGACATATAGCCTTGTATTAGTGTTAGGTGTACCACATATTAATTTGATATTTGTATATATTGCAAAACGATCACCGTAATAAGTCTAGTTAGCATCCATTCACATACATATTTACAACTTTTTTTTTCTTGTGATGAGGACTTTAAAGATCTGCTGTTTTAGCAATTTTCAGATATGCAGTACAGTATTAACTATAGTCACCATGTTATACATTACATTCCCATGACTTATTTATTTTATACTGAAAGTTTGAATCCTTTTCACTAATTTCACCCAACCCTCGCCTTTGGCAATCACGAGATTTTTTTCTTTTTCATTTTTAGCAGTTTCAGAGACAGCCAAGGATTTGGGCAGAGATTATGCAGTCGATTTTGCTGTATTTCTCATTAAGGCTTCCTCCTTTTCAGATTCCCTATCCTCACTCCTGCTATGCAGATGCTCTGGCAGTACCAAGTTTTTGCTGACTTCTCAAGCTGTTAAAACTGCAGCTTTCTACTGGAGTAGCTCACACTACATGGACTGGGGAGTGCCCTCAGCTGGAAGGCCTTATACCCTTGAATATCATCCCCTAAAGTTCCCTTTTTCCAAGGATTGACTTCCCTCCAGTTGTGCCAGCTATTTGTTGTTGTTCAGTGCTTCAAATAGTTATTTTTTGTATTTTATCTGGGGTTTATAATTTTTATCTGGAGAAAGGTTAGCTTGATAGAGGTGACTCCACCATTAACAGAACTGGAAACTCGTATTGTTTTTGATTCTTACTTCATACCATGCTTTTAATACCTGTTTGCTTTTGTACATTCTTTATTAGAATACTATTTCTTTTACCATTTCCTACATTCCTGATCATCTTCCAAGAGTCAGTTCTTATAAGACTTTCCTTTTACTTCCCACCCCTTCTGGTAGTATTGGTTTTACATGACTTTGAGACCTTGCGGAGCTCTTTACATGTTTCATACAATTTATTAGGTAACCCTCTTTTTGAAGGCAGGGGTTTTGTTTTATTGAACACATATTTGCTACTACAACAATAGTTGAAAGAATGACTTAAGTTTCATTATTATTTTCCTTCAGTTATTAGAAATACTTTAAAGTGCTGAAGGCATCCAGCATTTTTTGATTCTTAGACAAGTCAAGTAGACTCTTTGCTCTTCCTTTTTCTCCCAGAAAAATCCCTGTTAAAATTTTTGTTGTTGTTTCATAATTTTTTATTTTTATTTATTTTTTTATTAAGTTTATTGGGCTGTAGTTATTTTATGACTTTTTAGAAATGTTGTTCATTTGTCCTTATCTTTTCAGCCCTATTTTTATTAGATCTTATGTTTGAAAGAAAAAAGTCATATTTTGGGAAAACGACATTTTGAATATAAAGGATATTGATTTCTTATTAGGTGACATTTGGCATCTTCCATAAAAACTTGATTTTTGTTTAGAATTAATATTGGAAATAGAAATCCTTCCTTTGAGTATTAAATTGGGATTACTTGCCACTGAAATTATTTTAATTATGGCTTAAATGTGATAAGCTTCATAAAATATTTTAAGATTTTTATGAAAGCAAAGGTACTTAGAGTAAACTAATAAGTACATATGATTATGAGACATATTGGAAAATTAATTTTTAAGTCTTTTTAAAAGAAATAATTAGTTCTTTAAGACACACTTGGCCTGTTTTGAACTTGAGTTTCATTTCTAGTTTTTGACTTTGCTATAATTCAGCTTTTTAATCATTTCAGTGTTTCATATTTTATTTTTCACAGGTTTCGCTATATTATCCTGAAGCAGAAGTTTTTAGAAGCTTTATGCGTTAACAATGCAATGTCAGCAGAAGATGAGCCCCAGCATGTAAGGTTTTTATTCCTGAAGGTTTGCGCCATAGTCTTGTTTCAGTCATAAGTATTTTATTCACTAAAACAGATTGTTATCATGAGTTTTTGAAGTTTTTATGAGCCAGGATGGGGCAAGATTTGCTCTTTTGCAGAAGTAGTGCTTTCAGTCTGTACTGAGTCTAAATTTGTTCCATGATTTAGACAATGATGATAAATGAATGACTGGCTGGTTGGGGAGTTTGTGCTCCCCTTGTGTTTAAGGTGATTTAGATGGCAATAGATGTTTGACTTGACTCTACATCATTGCTTCTTTTCTTATTCCAAGAGTGGATTATGTTTACCTCCTTTGTCTTTTCAGTCTTTTCAGTATTTCCTTTGATCCAGAGGTGGTTTTTTTAATAAAATGTTTGTCTTTATGACAGTTTAAAACTTGATGATATTAAATTCTTTTTGATTTGAGAGTTAACTTTTAAAGTTTTAGTATTGTTATTGTTATATCAAAAAGCAAAGTAAGTGCCAGTAAGTGTTCATTGAAGTAAACCAAAATACTTTCATACATAATAGAGAAATGTTTGCCAGATAATGATACTTAAAAGTGGAAAGAACACTAGAATGTTGACTCAAAAGACCTAATTCTGTCTTTGTCACTAACCAACTAAATTACTTTAGTTAAATCTATATCCTAACTTTTCCCATTGGTAAGATACAGAAACTGGACTATGTAAACTTTAAGGTTCCTTACATCATTAAAAGCTTATGATTCTAAGATAATATTCACTATACAAATTATTATCATTTTTCTCTCAGCTAAGCTTCCTTTTGTTCTGTCTCCACACTGTGTTTGTAGTAAACAAACTAGATGTTTCTTTTCTGTAGTATATGTGCTGTTGAAGCAAGCACGAGATGTTCCTTGATTTACTTTCTTTCCCCACACAATTTTCCTATCGCAGATTTGTGAATGGCTTTTGCTTTTTTGGTAAGCTGGAGTGATAGCAAGCTATATAAATAATTGAATATTGGTAGGCTTCAGCTTTCTTTTCTAGAAAAGTCAATTATTCTTACCCTTCAAATATGATACATTTGAAAATGATAGCTTTAAGCCTGAATTAGAGCACTGTTTTTATAAGTAAAGTTTAATGTGCTAATTAACGAAATTATCTAATCTTTTTATTTTAGTAGTGAAAAACATTTTGGTTTCTGACTTGAAGGTTGTTAACTATCCAACAAATTATATGGGTAGCCTATGACACTATAGAGTTTATCCTTTTGCAATTGAATAGTTTATGAAAGTTTGTCAAGTATCTTTGTATTTGAATGAAACATTGTTTTCATACTTCATAGTATCTCTATGGTGATCACTCCTATTTTTCTTACAGCTGGAATTTACCATGCAAGAAGCTGTGCAATGTTTACATGCCCTAGAAGAGTACTGTCCTTCTAAAGATGATTATAGCAAGCTCTGTTTGCTTTTGACTTTGCCTCGTCTGACCAATCATGCTGAATTTAAGGACTGGAATCCCAGCACTGCGCGAGTTCACTGTTTTGAAGAGGCTTGTGTCATGGTTGCAGAATTCATCCCTGCTGATAGGAAGCTAAGTGAAGCTGGTTTTAAAGCAAGTAACAATCGTTTATTTCAGCTTGTAATGAAGGGTCTACTTTATGAATGCTGTGTAGAATTTTGTCAAAGTAAAGCAACTGGAGAAGAAATTACAGAGAGTGAAGTACTTCTTGGCATTGACCTCTTATGTGGTAATGGTTGTGATGATTTGGATCTGAGTTTATTGTCATGGCTTCAGAATCTCCCATCTTCTGTCTTCTCTTGTGCTTTTGAACAGAAAATGCTTAATATTCATGTTGACAAACTTCTGAAACCCACAAAAGCTGCATACGCTGATCTTTTGACTCCCCTTATCAGCAAACTTTCTCCCTATCCATCATCTCCAATGAGGAGGCCTCAATCAGCCGATGCCTATATGACCCGCTCTCTGAATCCTGCTTTAGATGGCCTCACTTGTGGACTAACCAGTCATGATAAGAGAATCTCAGACCTTGGGAACAAAACTTCTCCAATGTCACACTCCTTTGCTAACTTTCATTATCCAGGGGTACAAAACCTCAGTAGAAGTCTCATGCTTGAAAATACAGAATGTCACAGTATTTATGAAGAATCTCCTGAGCGGTAGGTATTTGCTCATAAAAACAAAAAATGAGGAACTCTCCACAAGTGTGAGATAATCTAATTTTGTGTGTGTGTGTGTGTGTTTTCTTAATATTCAAGTCCCTTTCGTTGAAGGTTATTCCTTAAAACTTTACAAAGGGTTTTTTAAAGTTCGATGATTAAAATTATGAGGGAAAATCTTTACTATTAATTCCTGTATTCTTTTGCTAGTTTAAAGGCAATACGTGTGCACTGAAGAAATTTTGGGAAATACAGAAGAGTTTAAACATGAGAATTAAAATCCCACAAAATTTCACATGTAGGTGACTGGTCTTTTTTCTATGAATAGAATTTTAAAAATTGAGAATGAACCATATATATTTTCATATAATTTGCTTTATTCACTTGATAGATTATGAATATTTTTCCATATTCTTAAACATTTTTTGAGATCAGTGATTAACAATGTATGTATATTCTATTATATAGCTGCACTATTTTTATGTAATTCTTAATTGTAGAACAGCAGATAGTTTATACTTTTTTCTCCTGTAAATATACTGTATTGAACATAAAAATTTGTGTATATAAAAATCCCCATGTATATAAAAATCTCTGATTATTTCTATTTATATATTTTAGTAATTCCTTATATACATGAAGGAAATAAGTGTTAAAGCCACCATTAGTTTTTATTTTGAACCTGGTATGAAATAATAATTTCCTAATTAGCAGTTATGTATTTCAGGAGTTAGGACACTTCTTGCCTTGCTTTTGCAGGAAACCCCTGGAACATACTGCTGTTTTCATATACTCAGAGTTGATACTTTGAAGTATTAATGTTGACTGCAATAAATTTATTTAAAGAACACAAAAACTAAACCTTTTCCTATTCACATAGGAAAGTTGGAGGCATTCTTTATTGAGGAAGGAGCACTGGACTCACAATTTCTGTTTCTAATTAAAGCAAGAGGAAAACTTTAGTTTAGGCACAAGAAATACAGGATAAATATATACAGAAGCATTTCCTTTAAGTTGCTGTGAGACTGTATAGGAGTTGGGGTTGTGATACTGTCCTTAAAGTATCTTAAAGAGAGGGGAGGCTTCTAGGGTAAGTTAAGTGACTTATTTATTTTATAACTGAAAGTTTGAACCCCTTTCTCTAATTTCACCCAACGTTCCCCCTCCTTCCCCCACAACCCTCGCTTTTGGCAATCACAAGATTTTTTTTATCGTTGGTTTTAGCAGTTTCAGGGATAGTCAAGGATTTGGGCAGAGATTATACAGTCGATTTTGCTGTATTTCTCATTAAGGCTTCTCCTTTTCAGATTCCCTATCCTCACTCCTGCTATGCAGATGCTCTGGCAATACCAAGTTTTTGCTGACTTCTCAAGCTGTTAAAACTGCAGCTTTCTACTGGAGTAGCTCACACTACGTGGAATGGGGAGTGCCCTCAGCTGGAAGGCCTTATACCCTTGAACATCACCCCCTAAAGTTCCCTTTTTCCAAGGATTGACTTCCCTCTAGTTGTGCCAGCTATTTGTTGTTGTTCAGTGCTTCAAATAGTTATTTTTTTTGTATTTTATCTGGGGTTTATCATTTTTACCTGCATAAGCCTTGGGTGACATATTAAGGCATCTTACTCTTCTGTATTTCATATTCGAAAGATAAAGATGATATCTAATGATGAAAATGGATGAATGTAATATAGGGACAACTTATTATCCAAATCTCAAAGAAATAGAAAGTCTTCAGCATTGGTGGGGACTATTTTAAACTTTTCTTGGACTTGACAATTTCTTTGGAGAAAATTTTCATTGTATGGGATGCTGGGCTTCAATTATGGAGCAACTACTGATGTTCTTCTGAGTACATAAGATGACAGGAGCCTCTTGATCAGTCTAATGGACAGCATGTTTGGACTTGTGCACCAGTGGGATTGTCTTTGTAAAGAAAAAAAGACAGACAAAATCTAGCCAAACCTGATTTCGTATGTGCTGTTACTTAGGTGAAAAAAAGTAGTAGAAATTCAGGAATGACTGGATAAAGATGGAAAGTAGTGGAGGAGTATAAGTTATTAGATAATTGTAGAATAAGAGAGGTAAAATATGACATGTCATAAAGTAAAACATGTGTTACCAGCTGAGCAGTAGCAATAACCCAGAAAACATCTATTATGCCTCTGAAATTGGAAGACTTACGAGGCAAAGCATGTGGAGTAATGACTAGAGCATGGTCTTTGGAATCAGACTTGAGTTTGAACAATAGCTTTGTCATTTACCAGCTGTGTAACCTTGAGACAGTTACTTAATCTCTCTGAGCCTCAGCGACCTCCTCTATAAAATAGAGCATTGACTTACAAAGTGAGATAAAACTCCTAGCAGCGTGACAAGCATGTGATTAGTATTTAATAAATATCAGTTTCTCCCCTCAGAGTTCATACACTTGGTAAGGACAATATGTCAAAAGGGTTGCTTGTTACATACTATGGGAGAGGCACTGTGCTATAGATAAATTTACTTTGGAAAAAGTTTGCCTTGTTTTAAAATATATTTTAAGTATAATTTTAAACATATTGAGATCCTCTGTTACATCTGTTATGTTAAAGATGCCACATGAAGAGACTCCTACTTGTGGTCATGTATGTTTGAAGTTGATATTTTTAAAATATTTGAGTGTCTTCTATGTGCCAGCTTCATGCTGCATCCCCAAGATACAGTGATGGAGTTACTGTGGTAAACAAGAAGATGAAACATGAAAGAAAGGTTTATAAGAGAGTGTGTGGCATTTTAAAGGATATATTTTCACTCAAGCAGAAAAAAAGTCAAAACAAAAAGTCAGAAAAATCAGTTGAAATTTGTAAGCTTTGTCTATTCAGTGTAATGATCTCAAAATTAATAGGCCTCAAAATAACAAAGTATTCTCAGGCATAGGCCGGCATTGGATTTCAAGTCCTAGCTTTATTTACTAGCTATGCAATTTTAAGAAGATCACTTGTCTTTTGAATCTGTTTCCTCACCTGTGAAATGAGAGTTATAATCTATTCCACAGGTTAAATGAGAATGCATGTGGAAGTGCTATATAAAGTTCAAAATTAAATCAAATGTTACTTTATGAAGGTCATTTTATTCTATCTCTATACAGTTAATAACTCTTACAAATTCTACTTTATGGACATTAAAGGGGGCTTCTTATGGTCATTAGCAGTTTACAGCACATCCTGGTAGCTGAAAACTCTTCTCAAAGTCTTTCTCCTTCCTCCTCTGGGTGTGTGTGTGCGTGTATGTGTGTTTAGGTATTTATGAGTACTAGGCTCCTAACTAATGGTGCCTTTGTGAAAATGACTAGCTAGCTCTGTTTCCCTGGACCATCAAGCTATGTTTTGATATGTCTTACATACTTCTGCCCAGAGAGGCCATTATGAGGCCACTCATAATCAAATTCCTTGAAGGCAAAGATCATTTTACTTTTGTATTTGTTCCCATGGTGCCTTGTACCAATAGGTAATCTGTGTAAATGTCTGTGGTATTCATCATCTTTGGATGATGTTAGTTATTAAAAATTTTGAACAGAGTATAATTATGAAAAGTAGAAATTGCTAGTGTTTTAGAAAAATGTTAGGAGCGACCTGAGATGTCAAGCTTACTAATTAGCATACGTTAAAAATATTGGAAAAAATGTATGCTTAGCTTTTATGTTAAATGCAAATAAACCAAAGAAAACCTTTTAATAAAATAGCAACAATTCTTAAAATTTTGTTGAACCATATTAGAGGAAAAAAAATAATGTTTGGATAACAGTATCACATATTAAGAGTTCATAAAGCGAATTTAGACAGTAGTTCATCCAACCTTTTATTTGATTTATAGGTGAAGTTGAGCCACAGAGAATGTAAGTGATTTCCCTAAGGCTACACATCTTATTTTTGATGGGAGCCCCTACCCTCCTTGCTTAATAATCCAGTGCTCATCCATAATAAGCACATTCTTTTTTTAAAAAAATCCCTTATGTAGTATACTTAAAAGAGGAAAGGAAAATAAAAATCTATTTTTGTACATTTGATAAACACGTAGGCTAAATGTTAATTGTTTAAAATTAAAACTTCTCTAAACTATATTTTCCTTCACCAACCCCCTCCCCGCCAACTTTCTTTTTGTTTTTTTGCACATTTCTGGAAGAAGTGATACACCTGTTGAGGGACAGCGGCCTATCAACAGTGAAATCCTGGGCCAGAGTTCAGTTTCAGAAAAAGAGCCTGCAAATGGAGCACAGAATCCAGGACCAGCTAAGCAAGAAAAAAATGAGGTAATATTTACTACACACAGCATCTTTAGAGTTATACTCTTTGTGAGAAGTAATGATATTTGCTTAGATAGAATTTTATTTTATTTATTTTTATTTTTATTTTTTAAAACACCTACAGCATCTGGTATTCCTAGGTGGTCTCCCATCCAAGTATACTAATCAGGCTTGACCTTGTTTAGCTTTTGAGATCAGACGAGATCAGGCGTTCAGGGTGGCATGGCTGTAGTTAGATAGAATTTTAAAAGGATTTTCTGATATTTGGAAGTAGTAGAGAGAATATCTAGATTTTCTTATTAATCACCCTATTTTCTCCTCTCTTCCTTAAGAATATATGGTACTTTTAGTTGTCATTGTGTATTTTGGACTATTTTAACAGATGAATTTACTAACAATTATTTTAGATTGATATTAATCTTCTATATTTTGGTATTTGAGTAATTGAACTCACATTAAACATGGATAGCTTGCATTTTTAAGTTATATGCTTTTTATTTTACTAATTAATGAACAAGGAATTGACATTTTTAATATAGACTAATATGTTTATTTAAGTTTTTCGCATTCCAGATTATTTTTCCATGGCGTTTGGAAAGGAAATAGTGAGGCATAAATTAAGGTGCAAATTTTATCTCATTTAAATGCCACTGAGAAAGAGTGAGTAGTAGGTAGTTTTAATAAGTTGAATAATTTTTTGAATTTTTTGAGTATTTAGTTGAATAATATCAACTAAATATTAAGAATGAACTAGAAAAATTACTATTAAATATGTAATAAATAAATAATAAATATTACAGATATGCATTTGTACCAGACAACAGAACTCCAAAATATATGAAGCAAACATTGACAGAGTTGAAGGGAGAAATAGTTATGCAGTAATAGTTGAAGACTTCAGTACCCCACTTACGTATAGGACATCTGAACAAAGGATCAGTAAGGATGTAGGGGACTTGAACAACACTGTAAAACAATTAGACCTAACAGGCATCTATAAAACACTCCAATAATAACAAAATACATATTCTTCTCAAGTTTGCATGCAACATTCTTCAGGATAGACCATATATCAGGACATAAAACAAATCTCAATAAGTTTTAAAAGATTGAAATCATGTAAGGTATCTTCTCTGACCATAGTGTTATTATTAAAAATTAATAATAACAGATGGAAAATAGAATATTCACAAATTTATGGAAATTAGATAACAAGTCTTAAACAACCAATCGGCCAAAGAAGAAATCACAAGGGAAATTAGAAAATCCTTAGAGGCTAATGGAAGTAAAAAGAACATATCAAAACATACAACATTCCAAACTTATAGGATGCAGCAAAAGCAGTGCTCAGGGGGACATTTATAGCTGTAAATTCCTCCATTAAAAAAGAAGATTTCAAATCAGTAACCTAACCTTATGCCTTTAGGAACTATAAAAGAAAAGCAAACTAAACCCAAATCTAGCAGAAGGAAAGAGGGAAGTAATAAAGATTAGAAAGGAGACAAAGTACAGAATAGGAAAACAATAAAGAGAATCAATAAAACAAGAGTTGGTTCTTTAAAAAGATCAACAAAATTGATGAGCCCTTAGATTAACAAAGAAAAAAAGAAAAAATACACAAATAACTAAAATCAGAAATGAAACCAAGACATTACTATCAACATTTAATATTAAAAACCACTTATAAGAGAATATTGTGACCAGTTTGTAAGCCAAAAAATTAGATAACCTAGATGAATTGGACAAATTTCTAGAAACACACAAATTACATAAACTGACTCAAGAAGTAGAAAATCTCAATGTACCTATAACAAGTAGAGGTTGAATCAGTAATCAAAAAGCAAAGTCCAGGATGAGATGGCTTTGCTGGTGAATTCTGCCAAACATTTAAGGAAGGGTTACCACTAATTCTTCCCAAAATCTTCCAAAAACACTTAGAAGAAAACACTTGGAAGAAAATATAGGCATAAATCTTTATAACCTTGGATTTTGTAATGTGTTCTTAGATATGATACCAAAAGCATGAGCAACAAACATAAAAATTGGTAACTTGGATTTCACCAAAATTTAAAATATCTGTGCACCAAAAGACATTATCAAAAAAGTGAAAAGACAGCTCTATGGAATGGGAAAAGTATATATCTGATAAGAGTTTAATATCTCCAGACTATATGAAGAACTACAGGCATACCTTGTTTTATTGCACTTCACTTCATTGCGCTTAACAGATACCGTGACTTTAGAAATCGAAGGTTTGTGGCAACTCTGCATCAGGCAAGTCTGCACTGGCACCAAACAGATTACAATTTGCTGAATGCTCAAATGATGGCTAGCATTTTTTAGCAATAAAGTATTTTTTTTTTATTAAGGTATGTACATTTTTTTAGACATAATGCTATTGCACATTTAATAGACTACATTATAGTGTAAACATGCACTAGGAAAACAAAATTTCATATTAACTTGCTTTATTGAAATAGTTGCTTTATAACAATGGTCTGGAACCAAACCTATGACATCTCCAAGGTATGCCTGTACTACAACCCAACAACGAAAATACAAACAATCCAATTTTTTTAAAAAAGGACTTGAATAGACATTTCTGAATGGCCAATAATAACATGAACAGATGCAGAACATCAGTAGTCATTAGGGAAATGCAAATCACAACCACAATGAAATACAAGTTCCCAACTACAAGGATGGCTTAAATCAAAGCAGTGGAAAATAACAAATGTTGGTGAGAAAGTAGAGAAATTTGAACCTTCAAACATTGGAATATAAAGTAGTACAGTTGCTGTGATTTGGTGGTACCTCAAAAAGCTAAACAAAGAATTACCATGTAACTCAGTAATTCCACCTCTAGGTATATGTGCACCCAAAAGCATTGAAAACAAGGATTCAAGAGATATCTGTATATTTGTGCTCATAGCAGCATTATTTATAGTAGCCAAAAGGTAGAAATAACCCGTGTCCATCCACAGATTAATGGATAAACAAAAGTGGTATATCCATACAATAGAATATTATTCAGCCATAAAAAAAGAGTAAAGTTCTGACATATGCTACATCATGGATGAACCTTGAAAACATCATGCTAAATGAAATAAGCCAGACACAAAAGGACAAGTATTGTACGATTCCACTTATAATATGAATTATCTAGAATAGGCAAATTCATAGAGACAGTAGAATGGAGATTACCAGGGGCTTGCGGGAGGGGGAAATCGGGAGCTATTGCTTAATGGTTACAGAATTTCTGTTTGGAGTGATGAAAATTTTTGTAAATAGATAGTGATGATGGCTGTACAACATTGTGAATATAATTAATGCCACTGAATTGTATACTTAGAAATGGTTAAAATGACAAATTTTATATTTACTTTATGACAATAAAATTATTTTTAAAAAGGACATAATTTTGTCTCAGAGTTATTACTGTTAATTATGAAATAGAGGAGGACCGTTACTATTTCCTGGAAAAGGGAGACTGTCCTATCTTTAGTTAGTTGTGACTAGGCTCATGGTTAAGCTTATTGTCGGTGTTGGCCAAATTTAGAGATGACTATTTTATTTTAGGGTAACCCTAGTTCACGTGATCCATGTAATGTGACCAGACTCCAGCTTGCCAGAGGATTGTTTCTTTGCCAATATTGGAATTCACTAAATATTTAGATCCTATGAATTTGAGTGTTATACAGTTGTTTTAGAAGGATGAAGTAGGAAGGTCGATACCACTTCTTCCACTTTTTGGTTAAAGGCCTTTTGAGTTCTGAATTAAAGTATTGTTTTCGAGGAAAATTTTATAAGTTTCTCTCTAGAGAAACCTATTAAATGTGTTGGATAAGGTAATATTATGTTTATTAAATATTAGTGCAGTCCCTCAGTAAGTATTTTTTCAAGTAATAGAGATTTGTATTCGTCTTTATCCTCATTCACATTCTTTAACCATGTTTCCCCTGTGACCACTATAATCTGTATTTTTATTTTGAGTTAGTCAAGGATCTAGGATGACCATTCATTTGGTCAGTCTCTTCCTGTGAATTAAAACAAATTAACTGATCTACTTGACTATTTAAGACTCATGGATACTATGCTGTTTTTCAAAGAGTAATATATTAAGTATTTGCTAATTGTTAAACATAGCTATTTGTATATTCAGTGTTTATAGAAGTAATATTGAGTTGGGACATAATTCAGTCACAGTCTGTTCAAATACATTTTTTTAAATCTTTTTTAAGCTTCGAGATTCAACAGAACAATTTCAAGAATATTATAGGCAAAGATTACGTTATCAACAGCATTTAGAACAGAAGGAGCAACAGCGACAGATATACCAGCAGATGCTGCTTGAAGGAGGCGTGAATCAGGAGGATGGTCCTGAACAGCAGCAGAATCTCACTGAACAATTCCTTAATAGGTTGGTCTTTTAGTCACTTTTTTAAATATAAGGAATTATTTAAAAGCTATTAGAAGCATGTAATAACTGCTACTTTCCATGTATAGTTTGAAATTTTAAGGCTTTTCAAGTGTTTCAAGTAACATGGAGTTACATAGTATCTTCCAGTCGCAGTATTCAGAGGGCTCAGCTAGTTCTGTCCTCCCCTTTCATGTCCTTTCACACCTAAGCAACAAGAGCAGAACGGGTGGTTCAATGCGCAGGCTGGAAGCAGGCTGCCAGGGTCCAGCTCTGTCCCAGGGCAGCGGAGGATCTGTGGGAAGTTACTTAGCTTCTTTTCACTTGTTTTCTCATCTTCACAGGGTTGCCGTGAAGATTAAATGAGTAAAGTGCTTAGAACAGTACCTGGCACTATATGAAGTGTTATCTGTTATTTTTATTGTTATTTTGAGTGCTTATACTTTCAGATTCTTTTGAATTCAGTGTATTAAAATGATTATTACATGATCTCTGCCAAGACAGCATGAACTTATATCATTTTTAATTATAGAAAATATATATTTATATATAAACACACACCTACATACATATACATGTTTTTTAAATTAGTAAATAAAAATATCTGTATTTAAATGAGCAAGGGGAGTTGGAAATTAAATAAGTTAATACATATAAAATTACTTAGAATAATTCCTGGCATATAGGAATTATGCCGTAATTGTTGGCTATCATCATAATTTTGATTAGGCAATGCAATGGTGACTGTCATAAAGTTTACTTGGTTCAGTAATACTGGAAGTAATCTGCTTGTCACTCTGAGGCTTGTGCAGGTCAGTGATCCTGAAATTTATCCTGTCTACAAACCTTCACACAAGGAATATTTATAATGGTAATCTAAAGTGTCTAAGTAGGCCTCTGAACATTCAGTTTGAAGATGGTTTTCTTATCACCTCTGATTAAGTCAGTGGCTTATCAGAATTATCCTAATTTGATGAATTGTCACTTCTGGTTCTTGAATGTCTTCTTCATATCCATAAAAGTCATGTTTACAGTTTGACTTCTTGAGCATATTATTTTTCAGTGAAAGCAGATATCTAGCATTAAGTTAGAAGATAAAGTGGCAAAGTTCTGTGATCCCAAAAGTTGTAGGCATGGACTCCTCAGAAAAAAAGTTAAACTATTCGAGATGGTTTATCCTTCCTTTAAAGACAATTATTAATAGAATTAAAATTATTTACTGTAATTTAGATTTAATTTAGAGCATATTTATTGTTAACAACTATTCTCAACTTCTTTAGAGATTAGAATTTAAAATGACATTTAAGTTATGTTACAAAAATTCATAGGATAACCAAGCCTGTTGTAAGTATGAATGACTGTTTATCCTAAGCTTTTGTAAATTAGTTTCACATAAATTCTCTGTTGTTCTCTTAACCTTTTCTAATCTATTCTATTTTTTAACCTTTAATGTAATACTTCTATTAAATTTTTTTCTAGGCCCTTAGTTTTATATATTTGAGCCTGTGCAGGGACTTTAGAGCACCTGACTGATACCAAGGACAAATTGAATAGAGATAAAATCTATAAATTAAAAGGTGCTTTTTCTCCTTAAGGTTTTATTCTTCCAAATCATTCTAGTAGCAGAGCTTAGCTTCCAGATTTAATTTTTGCTTCTCCCTTCCAGGAGGTGTAGAAAGAGGAAGAGAAATAAGAGTTATGTTATATAATAGATCTTATTGGAAAAAAACAACTAAAACATGATAGGATTTTTATTAACAGTACTGTATCATCACTTTATACCTCTTAATATTTTGTTTCTATTTTGTTTCTAATACTAATAATTGGCACCATTGATTTGGCACTTATGATAGGCATACCTACCTTCCACCACCCTCCCCACTTTAGTCAAAATGATATGTTAGCATTTTAGACTCCTTATGCTTAACATTTACCAAATTTATTTAACCTGAGACTTTTTTTTTTTTTTTTTTTTTTTAATGGGGAGCATTTCACAGGATTAGTGTTTCATAGAACAATATTTTGGACATACTGTCTATTTAAAATGTTTAACCTATAAATATTTAGTAATGGCTGCCAATTCCTTTAATACTATTCAGCTGCTCTTTTAAAATCTTAAAGCCTTAAATACACATCCACTCAAAATAATGTTAGAAAATACAATGAGCTACTATACCTCTTTGTAATCATACCCCTTGTGTAGTTTATCTCATTTTGAATCTAGGCTAGAGAGCGTGATGCTGGGCCAGTTCTGGGTCTAAATCTTAAAAAGCCTGACAGCTTCTTTTTGGAGCTATGAATACAGCATAAGGAGTCAGACTGCCCTAATGTAGAAACTTGTGGTGAGGGAAAGGCCCTGAGGCTTACTTGTTTTGCTCCTGTTTTATCTCCCTAGTGCCTGGATCAGTCTGACGAATGAACGAATGAATGCATGTATGAATAATAGGGATGCCACTTGACTTTGTCCTAGGCTTGCTCTAGTCATTTATTTTCTTGTTGACATGATATTACTAAACAGATCTAATGAAAATGATTTGTTGTGTTGGTGAGAAATTTTGTTAGTGGTGATATTTTTATTGACTTTTGGGAAATTAAGTTTTGGGTTTTTTTTAAAATTAGGTTTTAAATTGAAAGTTATACCAGAGAAGAAACCGATTTTAAAAATGTTTATATGGTAAAAGGTGTTTAATAGTAATGATACCCATTATGCCTATTTCCTTTACAGTGGTATACTGTAGAAAAATGTGGATCTTCTTTCAGTATCTTGGTTATGCCTAAAGCTGAAGATGATAATTTTTTAGTACTAAATTGGCCAGTGATTATATATTACATGTGCATGTATTTATTTACCTTCTCAAACTTTTAATCTTCTATATGTTAGGAATGTGATTACTTTTCATTTTAATATGATTACATTGTTTTGTAGGTCCATTCAAAAGCTTGGTGAATTAAATATCGGAATGGATAGCCTTGGTAATGATGTATCGGTGCTCAACCAGCAATGTAATGGGAGCAAAGGCAATGGATCTAATAATTCTTCTGTAATTAGCTTTACTACACCACCCCAAGACTCTAGTCAGAGATTAACACATGATGCTTCAAATATTCACACAAGCACACCTCGTAATCCTGGATCAACAAATCACATACCTTTTCTTGAGGAATCACCTTCTTGTGGAAACCAAATGTAAGTGCTTTACTTTGTAAAACCTGGAAATTTTAACTTCGTACTAATGAATAGAAATATAGAAATTCAAACTTCTCTTTGGAGACTTATAGTTTTTGGAGCTCATTACCTACCAAGTTTCTTTGTAATATGCCTTCATTTATCTATATTCTCTTCTACTGACTTTTAAGTCTCCTAATAGTCTTTATTCCTCTATCTTTCTTTTTGTTTTTTTACCACCAGCAAGACAATTTTGTTTTTTATAAGCCATCTTACTCAGAGGTCATATCGTTTTAGGCTTTTTATCTTCTCCCTGATTTTTTTTTTTTCTTGCCATTGGTACCTTTCAACAAATAATCTTTTAATTCACAGACTTCCAGGGCACAAGATGTTTTAACATGATAAAATGATTGCCACAAGGTGGTCTTGGCAGTGCTGGCAGTTAAAGCAATTGAACCCTTCTTGCATATTTATTAGTCAGGGAAATTTTTTTAACTTGCTATCATTAGTAAACAAGTGTTAATTTATGCAGTGGGAATAGTCGAGCATTTTCTTCATCTACTCTTTACATTAAACACCTTTGAAAGAGGTTCATTTGAAAATGCATAACTTGCTGTTGGCATTTTAATGCTTATAGGAATCGGCCTTGTAAATTTAGCATCAGAATCTCTAGTTTTATACTTGAGAGCACAAGTTTATCTAATATTTGCTTCTTTATTATAGTCCCTTTAACACTTGTTTTGTGTATTTCCAAAAGTAGAACTCAAATTTTAAACTTTAATTTTTATTTTTATCAAAGTAATATACACACATGGACTAAAAAACAAGTAGCATTTCAAGGCTTAATATAAAACAGAATCCCATCTTTTTCATGATTTCTACTTCCTGTAGGCTGTCATTTTGAACCCAATTAGCTGTTTCTTTTGCTGTATATCTCCACATTTCTGAATAACATGCTTCTATTACTATTTTTATTCATTGATTCCCTGCCAGTTAGATTTAGCTACCATATTCCTCACCCACAACACACTCACTTTGTCTACTCCTTCTTTCTAATATATATCAATTTTTGTTTAAATCAGTATTCAGTGTTAACATTTCTGTGGCCATATAATGTTATTTACAACTGATTGCATGTCCTTTTCATGCAACTTTCTGTTTGTCATGGGGACAGTAATTGCCTCACTTCTGGTGTGCATGTGATGTGTGTATGCTTAGTTTTCTTAGTACCTATCACCAAACTATATGCAGATGCTTTGACAGAACTGTAAAATTTTAAAACCCTTATTACAGTAAAAAATATCAAGTACTTTCTCTTTTCTACTTTTTTCCCTTCTAGAGACATCCCTCCAATATCACTCCTGCCTCCCTTTGTATTTATTGCTTCTTGGTCATTTTATTCTGGCCTAGAGATTCCCGGGACTTCACTATGGTCCTCGGAATTTCCTTTGCCTCTCCCCTCTGTTGGATCACCTGTTTTTAGGATCTCATATAGTTTTCTGAAAAGGGATACATCAGAGCTGAAGGTTCTGACACTTTGCACGTCTAAATTTTCACATATGCTTTGCTACCATAGCTGAATGTAGAGTTCTAGGATGGAAATCATTCCTCAGAGTCTCAGGGGCATTGCTACATGTTTCAGTGTTCTTGATAAGAAGTCTGATGCTATTTTAACGTGATCCTTTGTATGATGTCTGCTGATTTTCCACTCTGGAATTTTTTAGGACTTAATTTCCCCGATGTTCCAAAACTTCAAGATACATATCAGACTGGGTCTATTTTTCTTTTTTTTGCTGGGTACTTTGTGGGCCCTTTTAAGCTAGAAACTTAAGTTCTGAGAAATTGAAAAAAATATTATAGCCATTTCCTCACCTCCATTTTCTATTGATTAATTTTTTTCTGCTATCATATTTTTATTTCTAAGATCTTATCCTTTAATTTTCCTTAAAATTTTTTTACAGATCTTTTTCTTGTTTCCTGGGTTATTTCCTCATATCATTGTAGCATTTGTTTTCCTGAATTGCCTCTCCTTATAAATTCCTTTTTGTTTGTTTTAGCCTCTGGATTTTATCTGAGAGGCTTTCTTCAAGTATCTGGAAATCCTTTACTATCTGTAAAGAGTGAGGCATTAAAAAATGCTGACTGGAAGGAGGGTTTACATATATGGATGGATCTGTCTGCATGATGGACTCACAAAGAAGTGATTAAGTGGAAACATTGCTTTATGGTGGGACCCTCAACTGTCAGTTTCTGCTAGTCTTCTCTTGGGTCAGATACTTTTCCTAAAGAGCAATCCAAGTTCCTGCCTGGAATAGCTTTTAAGCATAGCAACCAGGATTCTGGAACTAAGCAGGGGAAAGGTACTTGAGATTGCACTATAAAATTCGTGGACTTTGACTTAATCTCCTTTCCAGAATGGCTTCTCACTCCCTCCTTACAACCATGCTTGGTGTCACTGAATCCAGAGCCTCTTAATTAATGGCTCCAGAGAGTAACTTCGACTAGAAATAATGAGAGTTATTTGCCAAAAAAAAAGAGAGAGAGAGAGATTGAAAGGGTAAATTAGTTTCTGTTTTGATATTCAGAATAAACTTTATTTGAATTTCTATTCTCACAGCTCATCAGAACATTTGGTCATTAAGCCACCTTTTGGAGATTCTGCAGGGAATCTGTCAAGATCAAGAGGGGAAGAGGTAATACTTTGAGGGAAGGAAATTTCAGTGTTTTTATATATATTTGCAAAGTTTGCTAAGGAATTCTCAATTCAAAGAAAGGACCATTTTTGGAAATGGTCATTATTGTTAATGCTGGTATTTATCTCAAGGTAGTTGAGCTTTCACTGGGCTAAGTGAGGAGGGTGCCTCAGAAAACACATCGGAGAGTATTTATATTAGTGGCCCAGTTGTGATCTTGGTCCACGAGTCGGGGCCGTGCACTGCTCTCTGAACCCTGTGATTTACTCGTTCAGTTGTTATTGATATCTCCTTTGGGCTTCTCGTCAGCGCACCTGTTTTCTGCTTTGGAGCCAGACACTTTCCCTAACTAGTATACGGCTTCATTCTTATTTTCTCTAGTCAAATTTTAACCCCATATACAAAGTCATTATTTCTGATGCCTGTGGGGTCAACCAGCTAACATAAATGAATAAAGTTGATGATTTTTGTGATAAGCACAAAGGAATACTTGCCTCTTGCACAAATATGCTCACCTAGTGTTTCCAGTTCTTTTGATCTCCAAGAGAAGCTAGAACTATAGACTTTTATGGGAACTTTATTTTTAAAATGACAACAAATTTAAAAAATTTTTAAACTCATTGGAGAAGAGCAATAGTTTATTTGTGGTTCTGCCACTTTTGCTATAAAGCAACCCTTAATAATTATTATTAATGTGCTATAGTCCATTTGATCAAGTAATCTTTACCCTCCCATTTTCTCTTATCTACCCATGCTATTCACTTGGCAAATGGTCATATTTCTTGTATGTGTATTATTAAAAAATGTAGCATTTCTGGTCAAATAAATTCATATGAATAATATAAGAATTTATTCAATTACATGACACACATAATGTGACATATCAGGTTGATTCCCTTACTCCCCCATAAGGATGTATTGCATGAATACATAAAAGTTTGGGGTAGGAAGAGGCATAATCTCTTAATTGATAAAGTCACCATGAGCTCTCGGGATACAACCAGAGCTGAAGTGGTTTACCTTTGTTATGTACTTGGCATTCATACTTCTCAAGGACCTGATTTGGTTGAGTCTGTTGACCACACCCAGTCTGGAGGTCCTGCTTCCAGGGCCAGTCATTCCTGGTCAGGGTAGCAGTGGGGCTTCAAATGACACCAATGGCAGGAGTCATCAAAGCTTTTATACAGAACTACTTACCTTCCTCAGAAGAGGGCTGTAGGCAGACAGGTTGACAGTTTAAAATAAAAATGAGGCTCAAATTAAATGTTCTGATTAAAATCATTTTTACAGTTTTAAAAGAGTATTTTACAATTTCAGTTTGAAATATTAATTGCTGGAGATAATGCCAAACTTTTTTTTTCACCCTAAGTGTATTAAAATATAGTCCTTTATACTTTCTACTTAGAGAAACATAAATAATGTTATGCTGTTTTTGTAAGAATTATGTATGTGGGCTCTTTTTTTTTCCTTGACAGTTAAAGAGAATTTAATATAGGAATGCATATTTTTATATTTTGTTATAGTAAGTGAAGAAAAACTTGAATTTCTATAACCTATCGGAGCTTAGTGTAGCAATGAGAAGTGAAAAATGGAAAAATTTGGGTTTGCTATTTAAAATAACATGATTGTAGATAATGAACATAAAGTGATAAAGTGAATAATACAGTTCACATGAATTTAAAGTGGGATAAAGATGAATTCTTGAATCATTTTTTCATAGGATGACTTTCATGTTTGTTCTTTCCATAGGATGACAAATCAAAAAAGCAGTTTGTTTGTATTAATACCCTAGAAGACACACAGGCTGTTAGAGCAGTGGCTTTTCATCCAGGTGGTGGTTTATATGCTGTTGGTTCAAATTCAAAAACACTGAGAGTATGTGCCTATCCAGAAGTGATCGATCCAAGGTGAGGATAGATGGTTTGTACTGTCATTCTTGCTTTAGTTTTTAATTTAAGTATATTGGTCCCTTTTTCAGAATTGCCATTCAGTAGCATTTAATTTTTATTTCCTTTCCTTTTATTAAGCTTTTTAATTTTTATTTTCATGCTTAGGAACTATACATAAGAATCATATAATGATTAGGCCATTGTTCACTTAACTCTAGTTTTCCTTATTTCCGTGGTTTTTGTATTTTTTTATCTCAAAGATTTTTATGTTCCAATTAAATTACATAAGATAAAGTAATGCTAGTTATAAACTTAGAGAAAATAAAAAATTTATTATAATAATAATAGCTTCAAAGAACTATTAGGTTGAACTACATGGAATTGCTGCTATTTGACCATTTTGAACTATAAACATTCAATTTTCATTTGGTCCACTTAACTATGATTTTACTTTCTTGTTTTAACAGATTATCGGTTTTGAAAAGATGGCATATGTCTTTAAAGGTATATGTCACTAAAAATGGGCATATGACCTTTAAAGTTTCTAAGAAAGTAAATAGTCATATAACCTCACAGAAAACTGAATCTGAACTCTGTTCTTTGATTAGATACTCTTTTTGTCTATTTAAGGCTTTACTATCAAAATAAATGAGTATAATAAAGGTCATGAGCTATATTTGATATATTTTGTTTTTAGAGAAATGAATTCCACAAATGGAATAGTTTTCATATCGGTAGACAAAAACACCTAAATAAAAAACAAGCTATAAGCCTTTGAAAATTAAATATAAAAAGCAATATATGTTACATATGTTTTGGAAATTTTTACAACTCTTAAATCTTTTTTTTATTATAACCCTAGTTTGAAGAATGGAGGGCTGAGATTATTTATTTATTTGCATTTTTTGCGTATCTCTGTATCTGAAAGCAGAAATTTAGACTTTCGGACTGAACTAATGTTTAAATATTAGGCAAGGGAATAGGGCTCATGTTAGATGAAAGTAATAGAATTTATTGATGCTCATTGTGTGAAGTAGGAACATGTGAGAGAATAGGCAGAATTCCAAATCAGGGAGTGGAAAATAGCGATAGCTAAGGTTCCCCTGACCTTAAGTTAACTGTTTCTCCTCTTTGTATTTCTCATACTGGCACAGATGTTTCATCCACTCTTCACAAAGAAAGTGATTTTTATAAAATAAATTTATTTAACAAATTTTGAGCTCCTATGTGCTAGGTATTATTCCAGGGTTTGGGCACAGTTGTGATTAAATGAACATGTTCATTTACTTTATGGGACTTCTGATTTAGTTGGGAAGATGAGTATTATGCAGATAAACACACAAATATAATTATACATTATGTTAGATGTTATGAAGGAGAAGTAGAAGGTTCTGTAAGAGTAAAACGGGCAGTTGAGAGGATTGGGGAGTTAGAGAAGGGCCTCTGAGGAGGAGTAGAACCTAGACAGGTGAAGAGAAAGGAGAAGATGGTAAAGTAGAGGGAACATGAAGTGAGGAGTTGAGCTTTTTGAGGAACCAAAATAAATTCAGATTGGCTGGAGTATTACAAATTAGAGTGTGATGAGGCTGCAGAGATAGACATGAACTAAATTATGCAGAGTTTTGTAGCCAGTGAGATTTTATCCTGGGTGCAATGGGAAACCGCTGAAAGTTTTGAGCAGAGCAGTATTGTTGAGATCTACATTTTGTGATGATCACTCTGGCTGTGAGTCAGAGGGCAATAAGAGTGGACGCTAGGAGAAAGGTAGGAGGCCGTGGTTAGTGATGGCTAGTGTAATGGCAGTGGAGGTGGAGCAAAATGGATGGAGGGAAATCCATTTTAAAAAAGAATTAGTAGGCTCTGGTGGTGAATTGGATATACAGTTGAAAAGAGGATCTTTTGATCTGATCTGTTTTCTATATCAATATTAAGCACCTTCTAGGCATTGGAGATTTATCAGTCTTCCTTCTTAATTATGAACATTTTGATGCATACACAATAGTAGAGAACTAGTACACCGAAATAGAATAGTTGTCAGTTTGTCATATTTGCTTCAAACTATTGTTTGTTGCCAAAATATTTTAAAGTAAATCCTAGATATGTCATTTTACCCATTAGGATGAATCTCCAAATACATGTACATTTTTTTACATAGGTGTGATGTTATCATTATACCTTACTGTAAGTAGGTTGTCATGACAGCAACTACCCCTGCCAGATTTTAAACTCTAGACAGAGCTTTTGCCTCCTTTATTTTTTATCCTTCCCTTGCCTTCCCTTAGCTCCGGGCAATCGCTCGTATTATGTGTTTAACAAATGTTTATTGAACTTTTTGAGTTTGGAAGAATTCTTAACTCTTTTTAAAATTCATTTGCATTTCTTGAGTTAAAATCCACGAAAAATATGTGAAATGGAGACTTTTTTAAAAATCTTGTTTCCTGTGTGGTCTGAAAAAGAGAATATAACTAGTTAAATTTATTTCTTCTAAGATGTTGAAAATTGTTATTAACATGTTGTCTGCTCTTCTCGCTCCCTCCCTCAAGAACAATCATAATAGAGAACTTCACATTCATAACTTTTAGCAAACAAAAAATTGAAATATCTTTCTGTAATTTTTCTTTTTAGTGCACAGGACATCCCTAAGCAGCCAGTGGTACGTTTCAAAAGGAATAAACATCATAAAGGATCCATTTACTGTGTGGCCTGGAGTCCTTGTGGACAGTTACTAGCAACAGGATCAAATGACAAATATGTTAAAGTGCTGCCCTTCAATGCAGAGACTTGTAATGCAACAGGTAGGGCCCAAGACGTAAGCAGTAGCTCTCCAATGTATTTTTATTTTTCCCCATGTCGTATTTCTGATATATGTCTATACCGTTTTTAGTAAAATCTAAGAATAGAACCTTAAGAATTTTTTTTTTTACATTCTAATTGCTTAGTTGCATTCATGAGGCATTATTCTTTTTTAGTAAGTTCTTATAGATGGCCAAGTTGTGTCTAACCCTTAGAAACTTATTGTTATCAGAAAAATAACTTTTAAATAACTACCAGAATTTTATTAATGTATATTTTCTAGAGAGTGTCTGTCTGCTTTTTTCATTTTCTTTGGAATAAAAGACAAGAAAGTAAACTCTACATTTAGCTCTGTTTTACAGATGATGATAACTGAATCAGTATTTTGAAATCTTGACGTTCTTTGCTCAGTAAAGTGAATTGATTATGATATCATTCCTAAATGAAAATATAAACCATACCACTCTACCATTATTCTTGGTCAGTTTTGAGGCAGTTTAGCAATCTCAAATTATCACAGTAAATTGAGCAGCATCTTTTTGTTTTAATTCTTATTGCTGTTTCAGGACCGGATCTGGAATTTAGTATGCATGATGGGACAATTAGAGACTTGGCATTTATGGAAGGCCCGGAAAGTGGTGGAGCTATTTTGATAAGTGCTGGAGCAGGGGATTGTAACATTTATACAACTGATTGTCAGAGAGGACAAGGCCTGCATGCTCTGAGTGGGCATACCGGTACGTGGTATCAGTCTCAGATGCTAATATTTTTTGGTTCAACCTGCACTCCCCACCCCCACCCCCACCTCTGCATTCATTAATGAGGTATATTTCCTCAAAACGGATTTCTTCCAGACAGGAAATTTTTCTTTCAGAAATTTAAATTGTGATCTTTAGATGACAATACAGTAATGGTAGCTAACATTTCCTTGTGTGTTAAATCCTTTACTTATTCACATAATTCCTTAATTTAATCCTCACAACAACCTTATGAGGCAGAAAATTTTCTCTCTCTGTCTTTTACTTGAAAAAAGTGAAACTTCAGAAGGCAAAAACATTTGCCTAATATCTTGTGGCTAAACTTGGCAAAACTGAGATATGACCCCAGGCCTGTTTCTTCCAAAGGTGATGATCTAACCCCACAGTCCTGTTCTTCTCTGTGGAAAATTTGCCATAATTTGAAATGAAAATTCCTTTTAAGTACTAATATGAAGTCTTAAAATACTAAACCAGCTATGTACGTATGTGAAAAATCTCTACCACATATTTGATTAACCAGAATATCACATGCCCAATAATAAGGAGTACTTAGCCTTGAATATGTTTTAGGAAAGTACTGTTTCACAGCAATAACTGAGTATCTGGTCTTTAATAGGACATATTTTAGCACTTTATACCTGGAGTGGCTGGATGATTGCATCTGGTTCCCAAGATAAGACTGTTAGATTCTGGGATCTTCGAGTACCCAGCTGTGTTCGTGTTGTTGGCACAACATTCCATGGAACTGGTAGGTTTTCCTAGAATTTAAATGAATTTTTATGAGAAAGGAGCTTTATAAACTGCACTCACCTACTTTCTCTCTCCTGAAATATATATGTTAAAAAATAACAGAGACAGAAGTAAAATAAATACTTGATATTTTACGAAGTACTTTTAAGTTCTTCCAAAATGCTTTATCTGTTACTTTTTTTGTAAAGATAATGTTCAGCTTATGAAACTGAGGCCCAGGGAGATTGATATCATGCCCTAATTATTCTGTTAGCAGGGCCATTTTAGAATTCAGACCTTGGTGTTAATTGTATTTTTTTTTGTTGTTGTTGTTATTTTGTTTGCTTAGTTTCCATATACTTATCTTTCATTTATCTTTAAACTGTCCCCTAATTGTTTAAATTATTTTCATCCCCTTTTCTCTTCTTTCAGATAATTCAATTTTTTGGTCATCTTCTCTCTCTTGTAACATTAATGTCTCCTTCTGTACTTTTCTACCATATAGATATAAAAATTTTATGGAATTGGCAATGCCCCCAGAGTTCCTCTGTTGACCTCCTTATCCCCATCCCAGCTCTGACCCTAATTTTGTGCTCCCTTTCTTACCCAGATGTCTCAAAAGTCTTGCCTACATACACTGTTTCCCATTCCTCACCCTCAGTCTGCAGCCTATTCCAGCCTCTCCTGCCACAACCACTCTAATAAGAGCTGCCTTTTCAAAATCACCAATAATCTTCATGTCATTTTAAAATCCTCATTTGACTTCAGCTCTCAGTAGCATGCAACAGTTGACCTCTTCCTCTTTTCTTTAGGGCATTCTGCCCTCTTTTTACCTTTCTGGGTAACTACTGCTTTGCTGGCTTTTCCTCCTCTGCTCAGCCTCTAAATTTTGGCATTCCCTAGGGCTCAGGACTTTTGTCTCCTTTCTTTCTCTAGATGAGTACATCTATTCCCCGGGCTTTAAGTATAACTCATATGCCGACAGGCCTTAAATTTTCATCTCTAGCCCAAACATCTTCTGCGTGCCAGGCTCATATTTTTAACCCACCTACTTGACCTCTCCTTTTGGATATTTCACAGGATATCTCTAACTTTACATGTCCTAAATGAAAGTATTGAATCATGACCTCTTCCCTCAAACATAACTGCCCCAGACCTCCTCACCTAAGGGGTCCCACTCACCCATTGTTCATGCCAAAAACTCCGGAGTCTCCCTGGACCCCCACCCCCTTGCCCCGATGTCTCCTTTCTTCCAGAATTCAATCCAAAAGCAAATCCTGTTGTTTTAACCATCATAATTTATCCTAAACTCACCTGCCGTTTCTCATCTTTATTGCCACCACCGTCGGGTAAACCACCATCTCTCAACAACTACAAGAGCTTCTTTACTCTGCTTTTCGCTTCCGCTTTTTGCCGCCTGCAATCTGTGGTCTACACAGCAGCCAGAGCACCTTACACCTAACTTAAAACACTTCAGTGACTTCACGTTGCTCTTAGGTTAAAGTGCAGATTCTTCACCTTGGCCTATGAGACCCTGCTTAATCTGGCATTGTGTATCCTTCTAGTCTCATCTCAGATCACTTGCTTCTTTAAGTCCTGGAATGTGCCAAACTCCTCCTACCTGCAGTGAATCCACATGCCATTTCCTTGGCCTGAAATGTTCTTCCACTTGTCTTCTCATGGTTAGGTCTTTCTCATCTTTATAGTCCCTGGCCAAAGGGAGTGGTGATCTAATAACTTTGTTGAATAAATGAACCTGGATTTCTGCTTGCACCATAAACTTAGCATGTGTAAAACTAAACTCATCATATTTCTTCTGCAAATCAGATCTTATTCCTCATTTTCTCTGTTTTTGATAATGGTTCTATCTCCTCATTCAACTATATTTGAAATCTGGGACCCATTTTTTCACTCCTTTTTTGGCCCCATCCAGGCTGTTAGTTGACAAGATTTTTTCTGAAATCTATTTGTCCTCATTCTGGCCCTTATTCTCTTGTTACTCTATTATTGTCTTATCTTCCAGTGGCCTCCTTCTTCTATCATCCATTTTACTTTGATACACATTTTCACATAGGTTACTCTTCCCAAAGTACTGCCTGTATTGTGTAATTCTCTTCCTTAGAAAGCTGCAGTTATGTTTCACTGTGCTCAGGAACAAGTTCAAACTCTGCAGTTTGGGATTCAAGATGCCTGATATAGTCTGGTCCTAACGTGCCTTTTATGTCTCAGCTACAAGCTACCTTTTATGTTAACTCGTTAAACCAGGTAACTTCAGGCAAACTAAGCTACCTGTCCTTAAACAGTTTTATACTTTCCCTGTAAATGTTTTCTCATGTAATTCTTCCTAATCATATAGCCCTCTTCTTTCTATCAAAATTTCAAGCGAAGATTTTTTAAATTACATGTGTGTAATACATATAAACACCCCCACACACTCTTTTTTTCTGTTTACTATTCTTCAAGATCTAACTTGTGTCCTTTTTTTCTGTGAAGTCTTCCCAGGCCACTTTGGTCTAGAGCAGTGTTTTTCAACCTTATTTTCATATTGCCTCTGCTAAGGGGAAAAACAAAATTAAATTTTTTCCTAAAAAGAGAATTTAAATATTAAGCAGTATGATTTTGTTGGGTGCAGTTGAGCTACAAACTATTGTTAATGGTTGAGATTTTTTCATCCTTTGAGGACCATTTTGCACCCCCTCGGGGGCATTACTGCCCCCACTGAAGACGGATGCATGATTCAGAGTTAGGGCTCCTGCCTGTGGACTCAGAGCCTATTTTCTCTTGAGTTTCCATTAGCAGTTAACGTGTTGCTTTGAGACATTTTCTACACAGTGTCCTAAAACATATTTTGTTATTTAATTTCTTGTTCTCCCAACTAGACTAAGCTGGGCATGGGACTATTTCTGGACAATACCCAGCAGTGAAAACACTGCAATGGGAAAAGTGGTTCACCTGTTGCCCTATATGTAATGTTGTCCCTGGGGGTTCTCCCAACTGACAAAAAAAAAGAGCTTTCTCATTTTTCATAGAATCTTGCTTCATACTTTGCCCCTAAAAAGGACGCGAATGTTTATTGGTTATTTTGGATTTTTCCATAATGGAGCAGTATTGGTAAGCAATGTCAAATTTTTAGTGTATGGTTCAGTAAACATAATTAGCTGTTGCAGTTTAGCTAGATTGATTTTTTTCACACTGAAACTTCCATTCCTCCTGCTTTACAGGCAGTGCAGTGGCATCTGTAGCTGTAGATCCCAGCGGCCGTCTCTTAGCCACAGGACAAGAAGATTCTAGCTGCATGTTGTATGACATAAGAGGAGGAAGAATGGTACAAAGTTATCACCCTCATTCCAGTGATGTTCGCTCTGTTCGATTCTCTCCTGGAGCTCACTACTTGTTAACAGGATCCTACGACATGAAAATAAAGGTGACAGACCTACAAGGTGATGGAGATTGACTTCTTTCCTTTTTTTTTTTAGTCCTTTTCTATTTGGCATCTTTCTTTTTTGTTAATCTAGTGAGATTGACATTTTCAAATTTTAGTTTTATGGCATTTACTGATCAAATTTTTGGTACTGTATTGAGATGAATTATAGCAAATAATTAAATACAGTAGTCTTATTGTTAAATAGTTTTAAAAGTATTTAAAAGAATCAGCATTTATGACACAATCATTTTGAGTTCAGTGATGATGGATGTTAAAATATGCTTTTATGTACCCCCACTTGGTTCTACTTTAAAAAACTTGGTGTGTAATCTGTGTAATTATGTCTTTAGTATCTAGCTTTATTTTTAAGCATTCATTAAGCAAATAGTTATTGTGTACAGACAGATAGATAAATAAGACAGGCAACTTCCTCTTTGATAGAGCTCCTATTTTAGAAGTCAATAAAAAAAAATCAATAAACAATGTAATTTTAGGAGCTACTAAAAAACTGGCAAAGTGGAAGAGAGACTCTTGGTGGATTGGGGAGGATAAGGTAGATCTCTCCAGGGAAGTAGCATTTGCACAGAGACCTGAGTGATGAGAAGGAACGAGCCAAGCTAGGACCCTAGGTGAAGGGTCCTGAGGCAGGAATGAATTTGGCATGTTCATGACACTGCAAGAAGCCAGTGTGGCAAGGGAACCAAGGGAGAGAGAGAGAGGAGAATATATCAGAGGCAGGGGTTTATAGTATTTTTAAAAAACATAATGGGAGTCCCCTGGAAGATTTAAAACAGGAAGTGCTATGATCTGAATTACATTTTTAAAAGATAATTTTGAGTTTTGTGGGGAGAATGGATTATAAATATCAATATCAATGAGGAGGTTATTGCAAAAGTCAGGTGAGAGATGATGGTGGCTTGGACTAGTGGTAGATGAGGAGGTGGTAAGAAGCAACTGAATTTGGGACGTATTTTAATTTGTTTGTATTAAATTTGGGAAGTGAGAGAAGAAAGGAATCAATGCTGATTTCTAGGTTTTGGGCACGAGCAACTGGATGCTGCCATTAATTGAGATGAGGAAGATAGGTTGGGGAGGAACAGGTGTAGGCAAGAAATCAAGACTTTGTTTTAAACAAGTTACATTTAAGATGACTGACAAGCAATCAAGTGAGGAGTTAAGTAGCTATTTGGATACTAGTCTAGAACTTAGGTGAGAAGTTGAGGTTGCAGATGAAATGTGTGTGAATCGTAATATCTAAATAGCATGGTACCATGATACTAGATGAAATTTCCTAGGAAGTGAGAGAGAAAGGGAACAAGAAATCCTAAGGCTGACTCCTGGGATTCACCAGACTTTAAGTCAGGAAGAGAAGGGAAACCGGCAAAGGAGACCAAGATATAGTGGCACTAAAGTCAAGGAGAAATCAAGTTTCGTGAATTTCAAATGTTACTGTGGCAGCTGTGACAAATGTTACTTTGTGTATGTTACCAAAAACTACTAAGGTAATTAGCCATTTATCCCGGTTTAAATTTGTTAATGTATTAATATAGTTTAGGCTTTTTTACACTGTAATGTTTTAAAGTAATAGGTAGTCTGTGAAATCTATGCCTATACTCATTTTGTATTATAAATCAATCTCTCTCTTCTTTGTTAATTTAGGAGACCTCACCAAACAGCTTCCTATCATGGTGGTGGGAGAGCACAAGGATAAAGTGATTCAGTGCAGATGGCACACCCAGGATCTTTCCTTCCTGTCATCCTCTGCAGACAGAACTGTAACCCTCTGGACTTACAGTGGATAGAGTACACCCAACGTCGATCTATGCAGTGAAGGCACGGAGGCTTAAGACTACTGAGTTATGAAAATTTCAAATTTGAAGAACATAGACTGACCAGGAAAGTGGCTTAGCACGAGGAGGCCCCTTGTTACTGTGTACCCCGTTGGTAGGAGCTGTTGGGTGGTGTTGCTCTGCAGTGCTTTCAGTCTTCCATGCGAGCTCATGCTGCTGTGACCTGCTGTATGTAGTCTTGTTGCCAAAGTCTGCAGAAGAGCTCTTACGTTGTCATTGTGCACTCCAAGTCACGGTGGATGATGTGTTTACGGTTTAGTATTAAATGCATTCCTTGGTCTTTGCCTAAATAACAGTTTTATATACAATACACATTGAAATTTAACTATACTTTAAGCATATTATTACATGTAACGCAACCAAGTTCTACACAGATTAAACATAGGTGTTCAGAAATTACTTTTGCTTTTCTCACAACCCCATGATATTATATCACTTGTCAGCTAGAGGTCAGAATTTTATGTCTCTCAAAAGTTACATGGTTATTTTCACTAAGGATCATTACGGTGTTTAAAGATGGATGGGAAACTGCTTCTTAGTTCATTATGTGATATAGACCTTTCCTTTTTTTCTTAAACCCAGGGATATAATTACTATTTTGTCACATTATTTTGTTTCAGACTTAAAAGGTAAATGTGTTTGCTTCGGAAACTTGTTAATTTCAGTTTTTTGAATGCAACAAGACACCTCCCTTCTAAACTGCACTGTAGAAGCAGAGCAGCAGCATTGTGTGATACAACACTTGATGGTACAGTAAATTTACTGGCTAGCATTTTTTCTCTAAAAAATGAAAACTTTGCCATAGACTATAGCATGGCTTGAAATGCTATGTCTGCATGATAATTTAAAAATGGAAAATTTAAACTTTGCACTCCAAAAGCTTATTTGGATTTTTTTTCTTGCACTGTTTTGTGTAATGCAAAATAATGATTTTATTTCTACGGCATTGTAGATACTAACATTTATGTATCTTTATTTTCATATTGTATAGTAATTTTACTTTAAATTATTAAATAGGCTATTTTATTTATTTCAAATTGCAGTTGAGTTGGTTCTAATTATTGAACTGTCTGTGCACTGTATGTTGCAAGCAATTTTAAACTGTTGTATACAAGTGGAAAGGGTATTAGAAGTGTAACTGTGCTATTATTTCAATAAAGACCTCTTGACACATAAAACTTCTTCTGTTCCTTATTGTCTGTGGCTTTCAGCTGTGAGTGTTATTTTTTTTCTGGTTTACTTGGAAGTAGTGTGATCCCATGGATGAACCCACAATCAATTTCTTAAGTTTCTCTAACTCTCTGTGCCTCCTATCTCTTTTATTCAACATCTAAAGAATATATTGTGAAATTTGATTAATAAAAGCCTGGAAAAATATTTAAATTCCATCAGACTATAAATATGTTAAATCGAGTGCTTTAGAAAGAAATGAAATCTAATTAGCTTGTGGATATTCAGTAGGTACACAGTTTTCCTACCTCTCAGACATGCAGAGGGCTCTGCTAAAAATAGGCTGCAGTCTCCTCTTTAGTTTACTTTCATGCTTAATTTCGCACACTGAAAAGGCAACCCATGAAATGGTATTAAATATTTGCAAATCATATATCTGATAAAGGATTAATACCCATAATATATAAAAATATACAACTCAACAACACCCTCCAAAAAAACCTGATTAAAAAATGAGCAGATGACTTGAACAGACATTTCTCTAAAGAAGATAGATGAATGGCCAGTAAGCACATGAAAAGATCCTCAACATCACTGATCATTAAGGAAATGCAAATGAAAACCACACTGAGATACCATTTCACACCCATTAGGATGGCCACTATCAAAAATAAACAAGTGTGGGCAAGGATGTGGAGAAATTGGAACTCTTGTGCACTATTAGTGGGAATGTAAAATGGTGCAGCCACTGTGGAAAACAGTATGGTGGTTATGCAAAAAATTAAAAATGACTACCATATGATCCAGTAATCCCATTTCTGGTATATACCAAAAAGAATTGGAAGCAGAGTCTCGAGATGTTGTAAACTCATGTTCATAGCAACATTAAAATAGCTAAAAGGTGCAGGCAACCCAGGCGTCCATCAATGGATAAATAAATAAACTGTGGTATATGATACAATGGAATATTATCCAGCCTTTAAAAAGGAAGAAAATTTTGACACATTATAACTCAGAAGATCCTTGAGGATATGCTAAGTAAAGCCAGCCACAAAAAGACAAATACTCTATGATTCCACCTATATGAAGGTCCTAGAGTTTTCAAATTCATAGAGATACAAAGTGGCCTGGCGCTTGCCAGGGACTCCGGGGAGGGAGGAAATGATGAGTTGTTTAATGGATACAGTTTCAGTTTTACAGGGTGATAAGAGTTATGAAGATGGATGGTGGTGATGGTTGCACAACAATGTGAATGTACTTACTGACACTGACCTATACACTTAAAACTGATTAAGATTGTAAATTTTATGTCAGGTGTATTTTAATTTTTAAAAACTGTAACAAGCAACATGCACACAATTTATACCACCAAATTTTAAGTCACTTTAAAATTTGTTGCCAATAACCTGTGTACATCTCTCATTTCCTTCTAGTGTGTAAAACTCATCATTTTCTCTTTGGAGTTTCCTGAGATTGCAAGACCAGCAGTTTAAGACAAAAAACAATCCCTCCCCACTATCATTTTCATTCAGTATACCCCTTTAAAAATATGCTCAAAATAGGTTTCGGTTTTGCTGTAACTGTTACACATTCGACCTTATAAAATAAATCAAGACTAAAAAATATGCGTCGTATTTGTTTTATACATTTGGCTTCTGTGTAAGTTTTCATTTGCAGAGTTCTGCCGATGGAAATAAAAAAAACCACGGCCTACAACAAGCCGGTAGAGGCTGGCCCCGCCCCCTCGGCGGGCCAATCAGCTGCGCGCCCTGGAGCGACGCACAGCTGCGGGCCGAGCACGTCGATGCAGACGCGCCAGGCGCCCGCAGTCCGCTGGAGCGCTGCAGCCGGGCCCGCCGCCTTCTCCCGCGGCCCGGGGCAGGTGTTGCTGTCCTGGAGAAGCTGGCGGACCACTGTGGACGTGAGTGCGGTGTGCCTGTGCGGGAGTGCGGGTCGGGCCCAGGCGGGTCCCCCGGGCGGCGGGGAGGCCGGGGGTGCTCCTCGGGGCAGGGGCGCGCTTTCCCGGGCCTGCGGGGGACTTCGGAGCGCTGCGTTTATCGGGATAGGCGAGCGACCTGCTCACTTATCTCCCCGGCCAGTGGGCCGCCTTATCTCTGGTTGCTGGGAGGTTGCTTTTGCGTTATACGGTTCAAAGAGCGGCCTAGGGAAGAGCAGCAAAGCAAGTGCAAGCGGACCCGAACAAACGTTGGATTTTGTTGGTTTCCGTTAACTCTGAAAACTTTAAGCATCATTTGAACAAATACCATTAGCAGAAGAGCTCGGATTTGGTTGTAGTTAATTTTCAAAAACTCCGAAATCTAATTTGAATGTAAAAAATTAGAGATGCACATTTGGGTGGTGAAAAGCAGTTCAGGGTTTCTCTGTGTCAGTGGTGATGAAAGCGTGGTCCCCAGAGTCGCTTCAGCCTCATCAGCACCTGGGAGCTTGTTAGAAATGCAATGCAAGCTGGAAAGACACATCTCCGTGAAACTAAGCATACCCACGGGAACTAAACTTCAACCCCCTGACTTTTTTATGCCATGCTACTTCTAGGTTAATACAAAATTTGACTCTTCAAGTTAGCTTTGTCTTTCTCATTAAACGTGGAAATTCATTGAAATCAGATACTTTCCTTTTGTGCTGATTTCCACTCCGTAGCTGGCAGTGTTTGGTACAAATTAATAAAATACTAGCTCTTACATATTCTAGTATTGATATTAGTGTTAAAGCCTGATGCAGATTTTAAAAAATGATAATGGGGAGAGAGACTATTACTAACAAGTAGAATCACAAGTGCCACCACTAAACTAAACCAGCGCAGGGTGTTTGCTTTTCCTAACACTTTGCTGCTCAGTGTTCTGTGGGCCAGCATCTCAGCCATCACTAGGAGCTTGTTAGAAAAGTAGATTCTCAGACCCACTTCAGACTTAATCAGAACCTGTTTTTTAACAAAGTCCCCAGCAGGTTTAGATGTAGCTCTGTTTGGAAGAAATGTGAAATCAATTGTAAGATTTCGTGAGGAATTCCTGCCTTAAATCAATGACCATTGGGATTTGGCAGGAGGGCCTGAATTTGCTGCTGATTCCACTAATCTGCCTCACCTGTTCTTCCATCATTTTCACATTGCTGATCCCTAGCCCCGGATAAAGCTCTTCACCTGCTGATCATTCTTGGAGAAAGTAACATGGTTGCCAATAGCATGACTTTGGGCGGGGCAATGTCATAGTCAAAACTCAGCTACTTGACAGGCTTTTGAGTCATCTCCCTTAATGTAATGCCCAGAAGTGCTGTTTTTTCCCCCAAATTTCCAACCTCCCCCCACTCAGTGACGCTCCTGGCTTTCTAGTGACTATTTCTCCATTCTCTTGTCACAAAATAACATGAACTCTGTCAGCTGTTCTTCTTTGTGCTTTAGAACAGTGATTTTTTTCACCCCTCCTCAGTAGTGTAAAACCTTGTAGCTTATGAAAAGCCTTTCCTGCAGCCTCGATTGCATATTCTGTCATCTTCTCGGAGCCTCTGCTCAGTTCAGACACTCCCTTTGTACCTACGAGGTTCTTAGAAGAGCTGGCTGGTCTGGTTTCCTGGTATCCCTGTCACTTAAGACAGTGCCTAGTCCAGTAGGTATTTCGTAAACGTTGAATAAATGAGTGCTGAACTTCCCCCCGCCAGAACAAACAAACAAACAAACATACAAAAACATATTCTCATTCTGCATTTCTTTTTGAAGTTAATGATATCACCATTTTTGTTGTTGGTTGGCCTTGAAATCTTGGAGTCATGTTTGCCATTGTTCTTCTCTGTGCACTCAGTTGCTGAGATCTATAGAATTAATCTTCAAAACATGTCACATGTGTTTCTGTTTTCATTGCTCCCGCTCTTTCAGGCCAACATCCTTTTTCTGCTCCAGTCTCCTGTTGGACTCTCTAAACTTAAGTTTTTTTCTGCATTCTGTACACAATGCTAGTTTCATCTTCCCTAAATCTAGGTGCCATCATACATGAAAGCAGATGTAGTCATAAGCTTTTCACGTTGGCAGTGCATCCCAGCCTGCCTCTCCATCGCTGCGTCCCCCTGCCCACCCCACTACTTAGTGTCTGAAGCATACACACTGCTCTGCCTCCCTTATCTTGCATTCTTAGAATTTTACCCATACTTCAGAATCCATTTCCCATGCCCCTTCCTCCATGTAACCTTTCTAGTTTCTCCCAATGAGTTGTGCCTTCGTCCTTAGACCCTCTCCAGCCCTTTGAATCCCTGCTATGGCGTTGATCATTTGCTTAAGCAGCATTTACTGAATGTCTTTCTGGGTAGGTGTTGGGCTTGGAGAAACGCAGGAGCAAGAGGGAGAGTGAATTCAGATGGAATAAGATGTCACTTTTCCTGGAAAAGTTCATGTTCCAGGGCAGCAATTTGCTACTTTAGCTGCATGTTGGAACCACCTGGGGAGCTTTAAAAATCCAGGTGCCTGGGTCCCACCCATAAAGATTCTGACATAATTGGTCTGGGATGTAGCCACAAGGTTGGGTGTTTTAGGAGCCCCCAGGTGATTCTAATGCACACTCAGGCTTAAGAGCTTCTGTGTTAATGAAAGACCAATAAGTGGCTATTTTCACTGTCGTGCTAGAAGAATAAAGAGTGGGAATGCTGAGGAGTGGTGTTTAATGTAGCCAGGTATTAATTTTATCCTTACAACTAGACTGTAAGCCATTTATGGGCAGGGCCCAGGGCTTTCTCGTCTTTGAATTCCCTTACCTGATCCTTATCTGTGGTAGGTATCAGACAGGCTATCCAACAGAACTTGCTGCGGCGATGGAAGTCTTCAATATCTGCACTGTCTTATACGGTAGCCACTAACAGTTGAAAAGCTGCTAGTGTAAATGAAGAACAGTATGTTTTATTTCATTTAATTTAAATAGCCACCTAGGGCTACTGGCTACTGTATCAGACAGTGTTGAATAGGAGGTACTAAGTATGGAAACAATTTGACAGTGTTATGCGGAGGCTTAGATGAAGCAGGTTATTTTCTCTGGTTTGAGAGTTTAATCACCTCATTTGAATCTTAATTTAAAATTGTTTTAAATTTTTCAATTTGCATATGATATTAGTTTCAGTTGTACAACATAGCGATTGGACATTTCTATAACTTCTGAAGTGATCACCTTGATAAATCTAGTAGCCAACTGACACCATACATTGTCATTACAACATTATTGACTATATTCCTTATGCTGTACTTAACATCCCTGTGACTTTTTATAACTGGAAATTTGTACTTCTTAATCCCTTCCCTTTTTCACTCATTTCCCCCAACCTCACTCCCATCTAGCAACCATCAATTTGTTCTCTGTATCTGTGAGTTTGTTTCTATTTTATTTTCTTTTTTAGATTCAGTATATAAGTGAAATTGTATGATATTTGTCTTTCTCTGTCTGACTTATTTCACTTAGCATAATACTCTCTAGGTCCATCCACGTTTTCACAAATGGCACAATTTCCTTTTTTATGGCTGAATAACAGTCCATTATATGTACCACATCTTCTTTATCCACTTGTCTATCATGGGCACTTAGGTTGCTTCCATATCATGACTATTGTAAATAATGCTTCAGTGCACAGACAAGTGCATATGATTTTTCTAATTGGTGTTTTGGATTTCTTCAGTTAAATACCCAGAAGTAGAATTAGTGAGTCCTAAGGTAGTTCTATTTTTTATTTTTTGAGGAATCTCCATACTGTTTTCCATAGCGTCTTCACCAATTTACAGTCCCACCAACAGTGCATGAGAGTTCCCTTTACTCCACACCCTCACCAGAACTTGTTGTTTGTGGACGTATTGATGATAGCCATTCTTACAGGTGTGAGGTGATGTCTCATTATGATATGCATTTCTCTGATGATTAGTGATGTGGAGCATCTTTCCATATGTCTATATGTGATTCTCTATAAATTTTAGGATTACTTGTTCTAGTTCTGTGAAAAATGGCATTGGTATTTTGATAGGAATTGCATTGAATCTATAGATTGCTTTGGGTAGTATGGACATTTTACCAATGTTAATTCTTTCTATCCATGAGCATGGTATAGCCTCTCATTTATTTGTATCTCTTTCAGTTTCTTTTTTCAGTGTCTTATAGTTTTCTGAATACAGGTCATTTACCTCCTTGGTTAAATTTATTCCTAGGTATTTAATTATTTTTGATGCAGTTATAAATGGGATTGTTTTCTTCATCTCTCTTCATTTCCATGACATAACCAATAAGATTTCATTATTGATACAAATGCAACCAGTTTCTGAATATTAATTTTGTATCCTGCTATTACTGAATTCATCAGCTCTGATAGTTTTCTGGTGAACTCTTTAAGGCTCTCTATAATAGTATCATGTCATCTGCAAATAATGTCAGTTTTACTTCTTCCTCTCCAGTTCGGACGCCTTTTATTTCATGATTGCTGTGGCTAGGACATCCAGTACTATGTTGAATAAAAGCGGTGAAAGTGGACAGCCTTGTCTTGTCCCTTATCTTCAAACGATTTCAGCTTTTCATTGTTGAATATGATGTTAGCTGTGAGTGTCATATATGGCCTTTAGTATCCTGAGATATTATCCTTCTGTTCCCACTTTGCTGAGTGTTTTTATCATAAATAGATGCTGGATTTTGTCAAATGTTCTTTCTGCATCTGTGGATAGGATAATATGATTTTTATGTAATGTATCACATTGATTATCCCGAGAATAAATCCCACTTGACCGTGTTGTATGGTCCTTTTAATGTATTGCTGAATTCTGTTTGTTAATATTTAGTTGAGAACTTTTGTCTGTGTTCCTCACAGATATTGGCCTCTAAATTTCTTGTGTCTTTGTCTGATTCTGGTATCGGGGTGCTACTGGCCTCATAAAATGAGTTTGGGAGTCTTCCCTTCTCTTCAGTTTTTTGGAATAGTTTGAGAAGTGTAGGTATTAATGCTTCTTTGAATGTTTGGTAAAATTTACCTGTGAAGCCATCTGGTCCAGGACTTTTGCGCCCTGGGAGTTTTGATTACTGATTCTTTCTCTTTAGTAGTTATTGATCTGTTCTGATTTTCTGTTTCTTGCTGATTCAGTCTTGTATGTTTCTAGGAATTTATCCATTTCTTCCAAGTTGTCCAGTTTGTTGACATATAATTGTTCATAGTGTTTTCTTATAATCCTTTGTATTTCTGTGGTGTCAGTTGTCACTTCTCTTTCATTTTTGATTTTATTATTTGGGTCCTCTCTCTTTTGATGAATCTGCTAAAGATCTCTCAACTTCGTTGTTTTCAAAGAACTAGCTCTTGGTTTCATTCCTCTTTTCTATTGTTTGCTTAGACTCCATTTCATTTATTTCTGCTCTTTATTCCTTTCTTCTACTCTGGACTTTGTTCTTCCTTTTCTAGTTCCTTTAGGTATTAGGTTAATGAGGTTCCCCCCA
>NW_024350924.1:2025302-2245648 GCF_902729225.1 Pteropus medius | reverse complement strand
TGTTTTCCGCTACCTTGTCTTCCAAGTTGCCAATTTGATCCTCTGCTTCATCTAATCTGCAGTTGATTATTTCTGATATAGTCTTCATTTCAGTGGCTGTATTCTCATTTCTGACTGGTTCTTTTTTATGTTTTCTAACCCTTTACTGAGGTTCTCACTGAATTCATGTACTCTTCCCCTAAATTCATTGAGCATCCTTATAACCAGTGTTTTGAGCTCTGTATCTGGTAGATTGCCTATTTCTGTTTTGTTTAGTCCTTTTTCTGGACTTTTGACCTGTTTTTCATTTGAGACATGTTTCTTTGTCTCCTCATTTTGGCCAACTCCCTGTGTTTGTTTCTGTGTATTGGATATATCATCCCTCACGGGTTGTGTATACCCCCCTGTTGTAGTTGAGCCTTGATTGCTATTGCCATGTCAGTGGGTGGGATTGATTCTCAAGTCGACTGACTGTGACTACAGTGGACAAGCCGTTGTGTGGATGCTGACCCCGTGGAGTGGGAGTTGCTTTAGCAGGGCTCTAGTGCCAGCCAAGTGTGCCCTTTGGATTTGTCATTTGTAGAGCTTGTTGGTTGGTGTTTGGATGTGGTCTGAAGTTGGCCACTGGTGTTTTGGTTCTGGAGGCTCTTGGGAGGGACTCTGGTACAAGCCAAGGTCAGCCACCATTTGTGCCTGCCTAAAGACCACCTAGAAGGAGCTACAAAGTGATCTGTGGTTGGTTGCCGCTTATACTGGGCTCGGAGGCGCTTGGGAGAGGCTATGCTGTGAACTGTGGTTTCTTGCTGCTAGTGCTGGGCTTGGTAGCCTTTGATGGGTACCACAATGTGAGCTGAAGCCTTCCGCCACTTGTGCCGGCTTTGGGGCCGCTCAGCGAGAGGTACGGGGAACTTCGAAGCCAGCTGCTGCTTGTTTGGGGTTTGTGGACCTTTGAGAGATTTTGGAACAGTCCACAGCACAAACTGACATAGGCAGCTTGTGTGGAAAAGCTGCCAGAAGTGGTGCGGGTGGGCGCATGAGTTGGGTGGGATCTCAGGAAATTACCGGGGCTGGGGATCATTAGCCAGGTTAATGGAGAGTTCATATTTGGTGCCCTCTTGTGTTTGCTGGTTGGGTGAGGGGAGGACTCAACAAAGGAGCAGTGGTGTCTGTTAGTGCTTTAGTCCCTGGAGAGAGCTGCCCTGCCCTCTGCCCCTCCAGCCCCTACCCTGAAGCCAGTCAATTCAGTTTCTCCCATAAGTCCCTGCATTGGAGCTCAGAGTGAGGTGCGAATGAGTGAGTCCACGTGCGGACCCCTCATGAGGATGCCCGGGACTCCAACAGCGCTCTCTCTCGGACATAATCCTCACTGATTTTCACAGCCAGTTGTTATAAGGACTCCTCTTTCTGGCACTGGTACTTTGGACTGGGTGCCTCGTATGGGACTCCTTCCTCCTCAGGGTGGAGTAGGGACCTCCACAGCTGAGATATCACTCCCAATTAGTAATCACCATGCTAGGGTAGAACTAGCCCGTTCCATGTCTTCACCCCTCCTGCCAGTCTTGATGTGGCTTCTTCTCTATGTCCTTAGTTGTTGGACTTCTGTTCAGCTAGACTTCAGTTGGTTCTTAATGATGGTTCTATAGTTTAGTTGTGATTTGATATGATCATGGGAGGGGGGAAGCACAGTGTTCACCTACTCCACCATCTTGATGGGAAGTCTGAATCTTAATTTGCACCTTTATTTTTCCCATTTGTTAAATCAGAGGTGGGGGACAATTTGGTTAAAATACCTGTAGATTTTTTTAAGTGTTTCTGAGAAATAATTTACATGCCAAACAATTCACCCATTTAAATTGATTAGTTTTTAGTATAGTCACAGGTATATAGAACCATTACCACAATCAATTTTAGATCATTTTTCATAACCTCGAAAAGAAACCCTGTACCATTTAACTACTACCTTTCTGTCTTTTAATGTATCTTTAGCCCTAAGCACCTACTAATCTACTTTCTGTCTCTATAGATTTGCCTATTCTGGCCATATAAATGGAATCATAATATACAGTTTATGGAGACTGACTTCTTTCACATAGCATAATGTTTTCCAGCTTCATCCATATTGTAGCATGTATCAGTACTTCATTTATTTTGATTGCCTAATAATATTCCATTATATGGATATGCCACGTTTTATTTATCCATTTACATTTGAGTTGTTTCTACTTTGTGGTTATTTTTAATCATGCAGCTATAAACATTTGTGTACAAGTTTTTGTGTGAACATATATTTTCATTTCTCTTGGGTACATACCTAGGAATGGAATTGCCGAATCATATGGAAAATCCCTAGTTTTGTCTCAATGAGAATATGTGTGTATGTATTTCTATGTGAATACCTTTTTACTGAGTTTTATTTTATTCAGAAAGAAAGCATTATCTTAGCACTAGAAGAAAGTAGATGGTTTTTATTACAAATTAGTTTTTTCTAAAAATAATTATATCTATTAAAAATTGTTTTTAGCCTTCATGCAGGATGCTGTGTTCTCTGCTCCTTTGTGAATGTCTGTGGCTGATAACCAGTTATGCTTATGATGATGACTGGATCGACCCCACAGACATGCTGAACTATGATGCTGCTTCAGGGACAATGAGAAAATCTCAGGTATTAGAAAAATGCACGTTTGTGTGTAAGACCTTATCAGTTCTATGATGGAAATAGTCTACTTTTGTTCATGTTTACACAGAGCTTTGAGAGTCATGTATCTGTGATTAACAATCATGCAGAATATCTTTCCTGACTCTCTTAGTCTAAGATTATTTTAACCTCACCTGGTTATTTCTGTTTTGAATTTGAATGTAAAGCTCATCAAGCAGCAAACTAATTTGATTTTAGTTCTTAACTAGTATATAAATTTGAGATTTTTTATTTTACAGTGATTCAGTACAGTTGAAGACTATAACAAGCAAAGTCAGAAAATGAAGTCAAAATTTTAGTCTTCCTTAACCATAGATTATTTTTACAACTGATAAATAAACCCTTTCTCTACTTTAGGGGAAATACGGCATATCAGAGAAAAAAGAGGTCAGTTCTGACTTGCCAATGGCTGATGAATTGTCAGAGTGTTACAGCAGACTTGATTCTTTAACTCATAAGGTTAGATTTCTTTCATTTATGAATTTTATATTTACAGTATGTTAAATTGCTGTCTATTTTCCTGTGTTTGCTAACATTATTTGTATGTAGTGTATAATTTATATATACAGTTGACCCTTGAACATTGGAGGGGGTTAAAGGTTCCAACCTCCTTCGCAGTTGAAAATTCATGTATAACTTTTGACTCCCCCAAAACCAATAGCCTACTGTTGACTGAAAGCCTTGCCGATAACATAAGCAGTTGATGAACACATACTTTGTATGTTATATGTATCATATACTATATTCTTACAATAAAGTAAGCTAGAGAAAAGAAAATTATTAAGAAAATCATAAGGAAGAGAAAATACATTTACAATACTGTATAAAAATATTGCGTATAAGTGGACCCGCACAGGTCAAACTCATGTTACTCAGGAGTAACTTATTTTTTAGTTACTCTAGTCTTGTTTTTCTTTTAAATAGTACTTTTATTTTCCTGTAATAACGTTTATCTCACTATGTCGTAATTATTTCTTTACCAGACTGAAAATTTCTTGGGACAATTGATAGGATTCCTTGATTTTCCATTACCTATTGGGACATAGGAGACTCATGACAAATGTAGCAAGTGAAGAAATGTGCCTATTACCAGTTTATAAGCGGAAGAGTTACTCTTACAGATATAAGGGGTTATTATAGTTTGTAGTAGTTACTCCTTCATTTATTCAATCCTTTTATTTATGTAGCTGAAGTAGTTTATGAGAAAAAAAGTCAAGATCATTCAGGGGTTTCAACTTACGCTGTGAGAAGCAACCTCTGTTGATTACGAAGGCCGGCTGAGCTGGTGGCAGTTTGGAGGGGGCCTGCATTGGAGATGGGGGTGGCAGAGGTCCAGAAATGCTGAGGGTTCAGACTGAGGCTGTGACAAGGGTTTGAGAAGAGGAAAATATTAGACTTTTCCAAGGTAGAAAAGGCAAATTGTGTAGCTGAGGGAGGAGACACAAGTGTAGGGAAGAGCTGGAGTGAAGGAGGGAGGTCTCCAGCTTCAGAGCCTGCTTGTCGACTGAGATCCCAGTCTATCTCACTTTGAGATCTGTAGAGGCCTGCTTGTGGTTCTTACTAAACGTGAATGTTGCCTCACCTGAATGCTAGCAAAGAAATGGGTGAAATTGGCTTCCATTTGACTGGGTTTTGTGGTATAGTGAGCTTGTTTGGCTGCACAGTAAAAAATGGAGAAATGCCCTTTTACAGAAATGTTTCATTCTATTGTTTGTGACTTTGGTTCAAACAGTGTAAAAACAATATTAAATGGAGTCTTGAGTCCTTGTTAAAAGAAAAATTATTTCTCGTAAAGAGAAATGTAAAGAATTTTAAAGGTTAGTAAACCTTCCTGAAAGCAAGGGAACTGCCCTGCAACTTTTCTCTCAAGTGTCCTAAGTTTGTGTTCGGTGCTAATTATCTTGTTTATCATCTGACGCCCATTTTCAAGGGCAATTCAACTCGTGGTCCACATTCAATCAAAAAAAAAAAGTTTCTTATCACAAATTCTAATGTCTGTAAGATACGCCTTACCCTCACCTCACAACTTGACCACGGTGGTCATAGAGCCACGTTCAGAGGAAGCCTGTGCTAAGGAATTGTGTGCTGAGGAGCTGCCATCTGGAGGACACTCTGGAGAAGCCATAGTTCTTGGCTTCTGGAAGTGACCTGTATAAGAGAGGACGATCAGTTGTTGACAGAAGTTCGTAAAAGGCCAAAAGTAATATGCTCATGCAAGAAATGCTTTGCTGTATCCTTCATTTCTTATTCTGGCTTCATCCTGTCTCTCTCTCTTTCTGTCTCTTTATATATCCTTCCTTCTTTTCTCCCTCCCTTTCCTCCTTCCTTTCTGTCGTTACTTTGGAATGAGGAAGAGACAGATTGGGCCACATGTTCTGCTTATCCACATCTCTGCCTCCTTGCTTCATGATCTTCAGCTTTAAAATTTCTGAAAGTCAGTAGAAAATCTGCCAGTCAGGACTAAGTGCTGGACATGTGTTACTCATTTGTTGCCTACTTGCCCTTTGCAAAGAGAACCCACAGACAGGCAAGCTTCTCATTTTAATGCAAACTTGATAAAAATGCAAGCTTGATGAAAATGCAGACTTGATAAAAATAACCAGCTCTTTACCTTGATCTTAATGAGGCCATAGGTTAGAAACTTGACCCTTCCATTAAACTTGATGCTAACTGTTTTTATTTTTGTGATTACAGATTGATGAGTGTGAAAAGAAAAAGATGAAAGACTATGAAAGTCAAAGCAATCCTGTTTTTAGGAGATACTTAAATAAGATTTTAATCGAAACCAAAAAGCTTGGACTTGTGAGTATTGGTGGTGTGATAGTAATCAGTGTAGGAGATATTTTCATTATTAATTTCAAATTATATAAAGCAGTGATAAAGCATCATGCTTTAACAGAGAATACCTGATTCGCCCTTTTACCAGACCTATTCTTGCAGGATTAAAGTTAGCAACCTGCTTTCCACTGGTTTGGTGGGAGGCGGCCAAGCAGTGCAGACCACGCCTCTTCTAGATCATGGGGATTTACTTATTCAGCTCCGTGCACTGCTGCACCACTTAATTGAGTTGGGGGGTTTAAATTTGCTACTTGAACTTTACTAAAGAGTAGGAACCGTAATAAACTCCTGACTTGGTAAGGAAATTCTATCCTGGCCCTTGTTTTCTACCACTTCCACACTTTCTTACTCAGGCGATGTAAGATCATTATATGTCGAGGAAAAGAGAAACGTGTTTTAAGCAGTTTTTTCTCTTAGCTGTTTACTGTGGCAAGTGCTGCTTTATAGACTTGCATATCAAGTGCATATTATTCATAATTAATGTTAAGAGTCCCCTTTTTATAGTCATTATTTTCACTTTGGGCAGTCAGAACATCAAGGGAAAGGAGTGTTACATGAATAATTTAATAATCCCACCTTTGAAAGTGAAAAAGCAGTTGTTCTCATCTGTGCACCCTTTAGTTCGAGTCTTATAACTGTGAGGTGGAGCAAGTCTGTTTTTATAGATGAGGAAACATGCAGCCAGAAAATACTTAAAACGGAGATGGGAAATATTTACATAGCTCCTGGAGTTAAAAAAAATACTAATCAATGACTGCTTTGTTTACTGATGATTTTTGATTTTACATGAAACGTCGGTTTTTCTTGTTTTATATTTTTTAGATAAATATCCACATTTACTCTTATAAAAGAAAAAACAATTTTCTCTAATTTACGTTAACTGATTAATGAATGTAAAATGTTTACAGTGATTTTGCTAACCTGAACTTGCCCTACTAACGATGGTTATAAATATCATGTATGTTCATGAAACTCAGATTTAACTGCTTTTTGAGGTCTCTTTTATTTTTCTTGTATCACTGCAAATTTTAGGCTCTCTGAAAACTGTCAGCAAATAGAAAGTCATAAACTTAATCATAAGGTAAAGACACATAGTCGACCCTCATAATCACGGCTCCCACGTTTGCAGATTCGCCTGCTCACTGAACCTTATTCATAACCCCAAGTCAGAGTCGCGGTCCCGTCGTGGTCACTCAGACGTGTGCAGAGCGGCAGAGCATTCGGGTTGCCTGACGCGCCCGTTCCAGCTGAGCTCCAGCGAGGCTGCGTTCTGCCTTCTGGTGTCAGCTCTCACACCATAAACGTGCACTTTTTCTTGGTTTACATAGGGCTACACTTTTTACGCCGTTTTCGGTGTGTGTGGTTATTTCACTACACGTACCAGGCGTCACACTGCCTGGTGTTCCTTAGTGCAGGAAGGCTGTGACATGCCTTACAGAGAAAATATCTTTTCGATAAGCTTACTTTAGGCCTTAGTTATAATGCTATTGGCTGTGAGTTCAGCGTTAATGAACCAACAGTATATAGTAAATAAGGTGTCTTTAAACAGAAACACATAAAGATTATATATCGACTGGCTGATTAGAATGTGCTCACAGGAACCTACCCTCGTATTTCTTGTGGAGCCATGGTTCAGGGTTTGCTGATTAGTGTTTGAGGTGACTTTATAGAACATAACTACTGCAGGTAGCAAGAATCAACTGTATTTTAGTAAAATATATATCACCTACTTGCCTAGAGTGTTAGAATTTTTGAAACGTTTTTCACATGTATTATCTTTGGTTTTCATGTTGGCCTGTGACACATATGTGGGTATCATTATTTTGTATGTGTGAAATATTGTGAACTAAATTATATATTTGGTTCCAAATTGGCTTTTGTCTTTAAATGTTTCACCGAGTAACATAATGATAAAATTCTCTTTTCTGTTGTTTGTTTTTTGGCAAATTTAATTCAGCCTGATGAAAACAGTGGTGATTTGCATTACGATGCTGAGATTATCCTTAAAAGACAAACCTTGTTAGAAATACAGAAGTTTCTCAATGGAGAAGACTGGAAGCCAGGAGCCTTGGATGATGCACTGAGTGATATTTTAATTAATTTTAAATTTCATGATTTTGAAGTGTGGAAGTGGCGATTTGAAGATTACTTTGGCGTGGACCCCTATAATGTGTTCATGGTAAGTTGGGATAAGGCAGACATGGTTAACAGTTTCTTTTTTAAATACTTTTAATGCTCCACCATAATTAAGAACCTGTACTAAGTCACTCATACCATGATGGACTTGCAGCACATGGTACAAATAATTTTGTGTGTTTGAGTCCAGTTCTCTTGTTTTTGTTGACCATTATCATTTGGACTGGGTATGACGCCTTGGCAGTGATTCTGCTTTCTGCTTCTTTCTGTTTTGAAGGTGCTTCTGTGTCTGCTCTGCATTGTGGTCTTAGTAGCTACCGAGCTGTGGACATATGTTCGTTGGTACACCCAGTTGAGACGTGTTTTATTCATCAGTTTTATCTTCAGTCTTGGATGGAATTGGATGTACTTATACAAGGTATTAAGTCAGTGGGAGGTTTTAAAATTTTTAAATGCTATTTTATAATAAAAGAAGACTATGACCCATTTGGTGCTAGTATATAACCTTGCCTCAGATAAAGGTCAGTGGCAGTGATTGGAGATGGGAGAGGGAGTAATTGGCAACTATATTTGAAATCATTTTTTAAAAAAAATACCTTTTTAGTGAAAAGGTTTTCCTTCCTCATAATTACTTACAAAGAAGGCAGTTTTAGTTCTTTATCCTTATTTGTTGCATTAAGACTTTCTTTGCTATGAGCTGAAAAGAGCTACTTTTTCTATTAAAAAATTTTAAACAGTCTGGTGTTTGGTGAGGACACGCTTTGAACTAAGGTATTTTGAGTACGGGGCGTAACCCTCACTGTCCGCAGTTCACGGTTTCCTTTTGGTGTCGGTCAGCTCGCTTTCGCACAGCATCAGGCCGAGGTCGCCAAGCTGGAGCCGTTAAACAACGTGTGTGCTGAGAAGATGGACTGGGCCGGAAGTCTCTGGGGTAAGGTGGTGTTTCCCTTCACCTTTTGAATAGAATGTCTGCGAATGAGAAAACAGTTTAAAAAAGAAATGATAAAATGCCACACGGAGGCTTTCTGTGACGGAATCTTTACTATCAGAAGAACATGCAGGAGTCTTAGGTTCCAGACTAGTGACTTCTGTGTTCGTGCAACGTCACAGGGAAGGAATAGGGACTGTATGTGCTGCCTCTGATGTTGTCTGTCTTCCTCCATCAGCCTGTGAAGGGTCTTGTGCTCACTGTGCTCATCTGCTTCCTACCGCAGCGTTTCGCACATTCTAGGTCCTCAGCGGTAGTTTATTTAAAGAAGTGAATTAACGTACATGTGAATTAATATCCATCTTAGACTTCATCTCCTTGTATTGATTTAATAAAATCTTATGTTGTAGTTTTACTATACTCTTGTTTTTTTACTGTGGGGAAAATTATTTTACTTTTTTTTCTTACAGATTTTATAAACATTCTCACTAACGTTGACTGCCTGTAGTTATATCTATCTAGCAATGAGAATGGTTTAATGTTTAAAGCAGTTTATAAATCAAGTCCATGATGACTGATCCAGGATAGAATCTCAGCAGGTTCTACAAATCCAGGTGTCCAAAATTAATGTTTCTTAAGAAGTTATGGGATCTAAACCAACCCAGCCTGCTTCCTGGCTTCAGGGGACAACTAAATGCCACCTTTAGCTCAGGCTAGTGCCTAATGTAAGCCCGATTTAGAAAAATTGGGAGAACTAAGATTCTTATATATTTTATAAAGTAAGAACTGACTTTTTAAATTGAAATTTTATTGAGATTATGATAGATTCACAAGTTAAGAAATAATACAGATCCCGTGCACCCTTTACCCATGTTCCCCCAGTGCTAACATCCTGCACAGCTACACTAATACAACATACTAATATCACAGCTCGGAGAGCGACTTCGATATGATTTTCACCAATCTCATTCAGAGTTCCCCAGTTTTACTTGGATTCATTTATATCTAAAAGAACAGCTTTTAAATAGTTACTTTTTAGAAATCTTTGTAAAATATAATATTTTATCTGCATAAGATTTATACAATTTGGGTTTTTTAAAATAAACATTTTGGACATATAAAAGATTTTTAAATCAGCATTATAGGTAATCTATTTCAAAAAAATTTTAAATTGATGTTAGTGTCGGGAGTAAAACCAAAATATTGCCTTATTTGGGAATGAAATACAACTTTTTTTTTAAATAACTCAGTGTTCTGTCTCTAAATAGAATGGCTTAGAAGTTCATGGACCTATAAGGATGACCCATGCCAAAAATACTATGAGCTCTTATTAGTCAACCCTATCTGGTTGGTCCCACCAACAAAGGTATGGATTATTTTATAAAACTTACTTATACAAAATAAGTCAATCCCTTGCATTTATTAAAAATTGGTAGTGTTTTTTAGTCATTTTGCTAATAATATTTGTTCTAGAAAAAATACTGTTGCACAGAGATCTTCCCGTTTTTAAAAGCATATGACAGCATTTTGATTTATATAACATAACTTTAGCCTCAATGCCCAGTGAATTTTGGCTCATTCTATGTGCCTCAGAATCCTTTGAGGAAAAAAATTAAGTTGCTTTTACCTTTCGTTTCAGGCACTGGCGGTTACGTTCACCAACTTTGTCTCCGAGCCTTTGAAGCACATTGGTAAAGGGACTGGCGAATTTATTAGAGCGCTCATGAAGGAGATTCCGGTTTTACTTCACATCCCAGTGCTGATAGTTATGGCGCTGGCCGTCCTGGTTAGTACGGAGCATTGTTGACAGTTAACTGATGCTGAAGTTGTTAGGCTTTGACGAAGCCTGATAATTGGGTTAAGTCCTACTGAATGGTAGGGAAAGGGGAATTTTAAGCGATACGGCTTCATTTGTGCTTGCACGTATGTGGTGCTTGACTTCGATTATAGACATCATGGCAGTGATTTAAAATAATACCTTTTTAAATTTGTTCCTTAAGCTTGGTGAATTAACACACATGAAATCAGTCGTTTGTCCTCTTGGAGAAAGTGGGCCGCGTTATTTCAGTCTGAGTGTTTGCAGCACTGAGAAGGGAAGAGTCGGGTGTGGAAGGGGCGAGTGCACTGACAATCTGGAGCTCTAGGACAGACATTTATTAAGAAAGAATGTTACTTATCATTCATCCGTGGCCTCTTTAGCTTTTTGTGTCGTTGGTTTCACCCTTTACCCAAATAAACCATAAAGAACTCGGAGGTGCCACGGAAATTATTAAAGGATTGTCCTCCTCCCCAAGGACACAAAATTCGCTATGCTATATTTATTTTGAAATTTTTCCTGTTTTCTCCTTTTTTTGGCTTGTGATTACAGGATTCAGTGGTTTAGGAGTATGTTTTGTTAGATGACATTAGTTGTGTAGTAGTAGTTTAGTCTCTGAAACTGAAATTGTAAAAAAAAAAACCCATCTTGTTTTTTCACCTGCTGCCTAAGAAAAGGCCTTTTGCTGCTTCTGCCTTCAAATAGTAGTAACTCTGGTATAGTGATTTTCAAAAGTTTTATTCTCAGGACCCTTTTGCATTCCTTAGAATTGAAGACCACAAAGAGCTCTTGTTTATGGGAGTTTTATTTATTGATATTTACCACATTAAGAATTAAACTGAGAAAAGTAAGAAACACTAGTGTACACAAGCACAGCCCATGTGCCATCAGAGTGAGGAAGTCACTCTAGGCCCAGAAAACTCTACCGCACACTCACGAGAGAGTGAAGAAGACTAATGTCAATGTATTACGAAAAGTTTTGACCTCACGCACCCCTCGCATGAGTCTCAGGGGTCTTCCTAGGGGTCTGTGGGGCACACTTTGAGAAGTCCTCCACAGGCTGAGTCAAAGCCTATCGAATTTTAGCTGTAGCTAAAGCCAGGTTTGTATTGGTAAAAAAAAAAAAAAAAATTAACCTATGGGAGAATGTTTACATGGTGATTACAGCTTAGAACAGTTTTCAGTATTTACCTTACATGATGAGTATAAGTATAGACAACATATGAGCAAATATCAGACAATTAGTACCTTCCAATTTAACTGTGTAGGCTTCAGCCTAACTGCCATTGTTCAACATGTGTCCAGCTGAGTGATTTCTCAAGTTTTATTCGCTACGCTGGCCCTGTATTAAAGAAGAGATCTCTGACGAAAGAACAGTGCAGTCATGTTTGTCCCTAAATACCGCAAGTTAAATTACATAATTTTGTTAGCACTCTGAATAAAAAGTGCCTCATAATTTCATCGTAAGTCAGACATTAAGTACTCAGGAATATGTATTTCTTTTCCTTCTAGAGTTTCTGCTACGGTGCTGGAAAATCAGTTCATATGCTGAGACCTTTAGGTGGTCCTGAAAGAGAACAGCCCCCAGCCCTTCAGCCGGCTGACAGACGTCGGCAGCAGGAAATTGATTATAGACCCCATGGTGGAGCAGGTGATGCAGAGTTTCATTATAGGGGGCGAATTGGCCCCACTGAGCAAGGCCCTTATGACAAAACGTATGAGGGTAGAAGAGATGTTTTGAGAGAGAGAGATGTTGACTTGAGATTTCAGACTGGCACCAAGAGCCCAGAAGTGCTTCGGGCGTTCGACTTACCAGACGCAGAGGCACGAGAGCATCCCGTGGTGGCGCCCCGCGTAAGTCGGCACCTGCTCCTCCCCTTGTCCTCCCGCTAGGCCTCAGTGCTTCCTGTGGAGCTTTGGGCTAAGTGTTTTTATGCCAACTTCTGCCCTTTACTGTTAATTATATCGCTAATGATATAATTATTCACATTCTCTCTTCCCCTTTCTGGTCAAAAGTTAGTCCAGTCTTCTCAGAAGAAATGAGATTTATTTTTTTATGCTAAATACTCTTTTAACAGTAGTTTGATAGCACAGATGGTAATTCGTATGAAATTCATAGGAAGCCAACAAGTGAGCATGACTGAAATGTCCACCGTTGAAGAGATGGAAAGAAGGCCTCACAGTGCAGACCGGAGCCCTCAGGAACCCATGGGAGAGCCCTGCAGTTGAGCGGGAACAGTGGCCTGGGGAGAGGCCGGGACCTCGTCTTCCCAAATCCTTTATATTATTTGGCGACACTATACTTTTTTTAACACAGGAATTTATTAGACATATATATCTATTTACACCGTGTTCACCTCCCATAGTTGAATTTCTTTCTGTCATCACATATTTGACCCCTTCTACTTCATCTGTCTCCCCTCTCCCCCCGTACCCTCTGGTAACCACTAGTCTGTTGTCTCTGTCCATGAGTCTCTGTCTGTCCTGTTCATTTGTTGCTTTTAGGTTTATATCCCACATATAAGTGATATCATGTGATTTTCAACGTTTTCTGTCTGGCTTATTTCACTTAGCATGGTTGACACCATACTTCTGACCTGCAGAATGGTGAGGTCTTTTTTTCCACCATTATTGGCCATTTAAAGGGACATTTCCATTTCTGTTCGAGAGAAGAATTTGTATTGTCATTTGCAGTTTAATTTGCAACTGTAAATCTTTGAAAAATAGCTACGAACACAGTAGAAGCGAGGCAATCGTGGAATCCCTTTCCATGGAGTTCTTCGTAAGGGGAAGCATCTCTGCACGTGTCTAAAACTTAGACGTTCCTTTCAGCTTTAATAGTCAATGTTTATCTGTCACTCATCGCAGGAATCCTCCAGGGACTTCTCATCCCACTTGCAGGGAAAGCCAGGGTTGCTGTGGTGGCCCGGGGCTCCCTCCATCTGCCCACGCCCCCCGCTGTTACCACACTGAACGCCACCCCCACCCACCCCCCCCCGTCCTCCCTCACCCCACGTCAGCCACAGGGGCCTCCTGACGCTTCCTGGAACGGGGAGCCTTTGCGCTTGCCATTCGCCGTCTGGAATTCCGTTCCCTCACATGCTCACATGGTTCATTTCTTCACCTCATTTCTTCAAGCTTTTACTTGCAGACCAGCGTTCCGACCACCCTGACTCAAACAGCAGTCTGACCCCACCACTGCCCCTCACTTCCAGCATGACACTTGTTAATTTGTTGCCTGCATCTCTCCCCAGCCTAAATGTAAGTTCCAGCGAGGGCAGGGTTTTGTTCCTGCTACGTCCCCAGCATCTAGAACTTAATACGTACTCAATAAATGTTTGTCGAATGAATTGTTCTCAGCAGGCAAGGAGTTAGCAATCCCGGCCACCAATCCTCTTGACCCTTCCTGAGCTTGGTCACTTGACCACTCCTGAGCTTGGTCACTTGACCACCTAGCATGTCCCAAGTGTCCTACTCCTCCACGTATAGTTCCTTGGGGCTTAATAACATTTACATAATTACAATCTAGCACTGGAACCAGGATCTGAAAGAATTCAGAGTTTGTTTATGACGGAATTGCATAGAAACTTGTTAAACATGCTTGATTACTAAACCATCACATTGCGTTACTTAAACAATTCAAACAAAATGTAACTGCTTTATAGGCCAAGTCACCTATTTTGGATACAAAGCCCAGAGAGATTGGTGGAATCCCAGGAGAAAGCACACCAACCGAAATCAGTCCTAAAAGCGGCCAGCCTCCTACACCTGTCTCTGGCCAGGAGCCGTCCGGGAATGTGGAAGGTTCACCTGCAGCAGCAAAGGCCCAGCCCAGGACCAATGCCAAAGGCAGCCCAGAGGACAGCAGCACGACCAGCCCCTCGGGCACTGTGGCAGAAGTAGGCGGAGGGGATCCGGACGGCGGCCCACGCGGCTAGGGGGACGAGGCTTGGACCACAGCCCCGAGGTCACCTTCGGATTTTGTAAAGTAGTCTCTTCACAACTGTTTACTACAAATATTCCGAGATGTACTACACAGGTGCCAACTTAAACATTAACATTTTTACTGATCAGAATTCATATATGTATTTGTTTAATTTCTTCTTTCATCTGTTTAACTTCTCTCTGATGTTAAGATACATCCCATAAAGTTGTGAAGCATTAATTTTGGAACAGGATCTATAGAACATGTGGCAGGCATCGCTAATTTTGAATAATTAAGGAGGCCAGTTTGAATGGTGGACATTGAAAAAGAAGTTTTATTTACAGGCATTTATAGGAACCAACTAACCGAAGTGTGTGTTGCCTGGTGGAAGTATTCTGATACCCACTTTAGTTAACAGAAAGAATAATTTGTTGTACATTGGATTCCAAAAGTGGTAGGTGCTGACGAACTATTTTCAAGGAAAGCCTGCTGTTGTCAAGTTTATTTATGTACCTCAGCGGCTCAGTCCGGCGGGAGGCAGCACGTCGCCCACACATCAAAGTGGCTTCGTAGTGTCCTGTCCTGCCTCCACCTCTCAATTCCTGCCGCTGTTACTGGGCCTGCTTCCTTACCCACCTTTTTTTTTTTTTTTTTTTAGCTAAGACGGAACTGACGATCACCAGGGGAATTTAGATAACAGCTTTTAAAGTCAGTCTTATAAAGTGAATAGACTTTGAGAATGGCTTTGTTCTTTCCCCACCAGATGAAACACACGGGCTTTTAAAGACCTATTTTCCTGGCTACTCAGAATCCCAGCAGTTGCAACTGTTAGATATTACGGTATCTTATTTATATTACAGCAAACCATATTGTTCGGGCCATAGGAAGTTCTCAGTTTTAGGGATCTATACATAGAGAAGAATGCCATAGGGAAAACAGGGTGTTTTTCTTAACTATAAAGGGGTGATACAATCAACATTTTTAATTCTGATTTTTAAAACTATTCTTTAAACTGTTTTTGAAAAGCATAAATTTTGCTGGTACCTACCTAAAAAGCAAATTTCACATACATTCAGGTGTCCTTTGATTTAACCTTGAAACTAAAAGTTATGTTCAGTTGCTTCGTAAGAATGATACCAGTTAGAAATAGTCTTATAACTTTCATCCAGGTATTTGTATCAGGAAAAAAAAGCATTTTCAAAGTATTTGCTTCCTGCTATGTTTTTTAAATAAGTGTAGGATATACCCCCCTACCCCCCCTCTTTTTTTTTGGCTCCCAGAAGTGTTGTGTAGATGTCTGGAACAAGTTAATTTTACATGTTAATATATTCTAGCTTAATATTGCAAACATCTTTAGTATTTCATCAGAGAAGTGGTAATTTTTCCCAAGAGATACAAAAATAACTTTATATAAAAATTTATAACAGTAGGCATATATTAACCAAGAATGAAAGGAAGCCTGCAGTTTCAAATAACAGATTTGTGAACGTTGATGCATATAAAGTGGTCCTCTCTGGGGGCGAGACACGTTCACACAGGTGACTGTGCTCCCAGTGCAGCAAGTGTCTGAACTGTGATTTGACCCTGAAGGGCACCGAGTGCCTCAGCTGGTACTGTAACTGTGAGAGTAGAGTTCATGCTTTTTGCACTCCTGATTTTTTATCAATCCAAAAATCTCAAAAAGAAAAAATTTTAAGTAAAATTTCACCTTTGTATTCTTTCATTACAGATAAATATTTGGGGTTGAAATCTACTTTGATAGCAAGGCAACATGCTACTGCCACGGAATGATGACAGCCATTAGTCATGCAAGTTGAACGTGCGTTAGTCATGCAAGCTGAACATGATTATCAAGGCCGGTTTATGACTAGAAGAGATGGCCTTGTTTATTGTATATCCAGTATTTATCACTAAAATTAAGGCTTATAGTTATAAGTTTTTAGGAAAATCAGAATGGGATAGACAGCTTTTAAAAGTAATTTTTAAATGGAATAATGTTGAATGTTTACAAGGCCTAAGAACTACCATATATACAAAATAAACCCTTATTTTACATTACTGTGCTCGATATGCTATCTTTGCTCATTTTTATAAGAAAAAGCAAAACTTATATGCAGCTTTTAGAAGGATGCTATCTCCAGGACATTGTATCCCAACTATAATATATAAAACACAAGCCAGGTGTTAAGTACTTGTGACAGGGTTTCTGTATGATCTTATTATGAACTAAGTATAATTTTCTCAAGTCCTTGATGTAATCCCAGATTATGTAACTGACTCTTCATTTTTTTAAACATCGGCCTTTTGGAGAAGTGATTCTCATTGCTGATCAAAGTCACCTGAAGAATTTTTAGAACGAGCTTCCCAGAGCCAATCCCAGCTGTGCGGGCAGGAACAACCAGAGGTGAACGAGTTCCAGCTGGCTCCTGGTGTGGGCATTCGCAGCATGCAGTTCAGCCTGAGTCTGGGCCCTGCTCTAGTCCGTCCTGGTTGTCTTTTGCTAAACGTTATGTCATGTTCTATTATGTATCCTTGTAAACCACCTTCAGTTTCTGGGAAGAGGAGGGCGAGGCTTAATGACAACTGAGACCCTAACCTCTATCTTTCATACTTGAGTTTTAGGAGTTCATCTGTTGTCATTTTCATGGCCTAGGTTCTTGACATAACATTTTTCTTTAACATCAGGGATTTAGAAAGTTTACAGCAGTACTTTGCAACAAAGGATACAATTTTCAGCCATGTATATGTGTGTGTATATATATATATATATGGTCATGCACCACACAAGGATGATTCAGTCAGCTGACCACACACAGTGGTGGTCCCGTGAGATTACAGTGGAGCTGAAAAATGCCTGGTGCCGTCTTAGCCATCACAGCCCAATTGCTTACGTGTTCGTGGTGGTGCTGGTGGAAACAGACCTACTGTGCTGCCAGTCACAGCCGCAGGCTGTAGCCCCTGGGTTTAAGTACTTTACGACATTCGTATGGCACGACAAGGCGTTTCTCAGAACCTATCCCCATCGTTAAGCGGCGCAGAACTGTATTTTCTCTTTAATTAAACAGTCTGAAACATGCTAAAAGTTTATTTCTTGAGTTTTTTATAATGGCTTTGGCCTAAAAATATATTGAAAATAGACTTTCTGTAGAGGGGGAAAAAGTAGATTTTTTTTTTTTTTTAACAAAGACCTTTTTCACATGTTGGTCAAGTACATTATTTTTACTAAACAGCACAGTTTCTCACTACCTCAGTGGTTAAGTATAAAAAGAGCCATTGTCGAGATTTAAAAAAAATTAGCAAGAGGATTAAATTGTAAACTGGGATTCATTTAACTTTCTACTTCACAAACATAGGTAAAGGAATCGAACAAGTTGCCAAAGAACACAGTCCCAAGCAGAAATCACAGAAGTTGAGGCAGCACCTTCTAAGACACCTCCACCCTAAACAAGTGAGTGTCCCACGGGATATTAATACTACAGTTATTAAAGGGTATATATTTACATCATTCTAAAAATATCTTAAGCTGTATTATAGTGCTATAATTTCTCCTTTTAAGGAAAAAAAGAAATAGAATGAATTTCCTTGCAGTTCTGAAAGGAAATAGGGTTGCCTTTAAAAAAAAAAATAATACATCCATAGTAGCTACTAGTGGTTTGCTTATTTTTTTCCTGAATTTTTAAATTCCAACAAAGCAGTACTTTGCAAACAGTCCTTTAGCCCAAATTCAGTGTCTCTGTTTTGATCTCTTTGTAAAAGAACTCTCTGTTCATCCATCCTTTTTGCCTGAGACCGTAAAATAAGGCTGAAGAAGTCCTCATCTGGTACCGTTGGTCCCCTTGTGGCAGCAGGTGGTGGAGCACATCTCTGATCATCTAATCGGGAGCCCTAAAAATTGAGGAGAAAGAATTGAACCAAATACTGCAGGGAGGGAGAGCACCGAGCTGTGCTATCTCTGTCATTCACAACAAGAAAATGTAGCTTTAAACATTTCTTTTTTGCCTCTTCTCAGATATTTAAGCTTTAGACCTGAAAGCTAGTAAAATTTTTTCTTTAAAATGACTTATATAATCGGAACGTTAACAGATACTGTATAGCAGTGCAGCCACATCTTCATGTCTTTGGTCAGATGTTATGACACAAGTCAGCTGTGTCCACGCATGACAGTGAAAGGTGATGACCTTGCCGTATTAGGCATCAACGAATACAACTCACCGAACTCTCAGCCCTGTGAGGGTGCAGCTGTCCGCTGGCCTCCCGGTCAGCGCCGACCCCATCTTCCACACACACCTGGCTCAGTCCTCATTCCTGTCATGATTCTGGGTAACGTCAGTGTCCTCCAGTTCACCCAGCGCTCGGGCACTTCAGTCCCTAGACCTCTCTGCTTGGTGTCTTCATTCTCTACTTTTGCCTTATCCATCGGCCAAACTCTGTCATCCTTATCTTAATTCCAAAACAAACATCCTATGAGGCCCACTGCCTCCCTATTTTTCTAGAATCATGCTCTCTAGTACTCTTCCATAAACCTTTAATTGTGGCAAAATAAACATAAAATTTACCAGTCTAACCACTTTCAAGCGCACAGTTCAGTGGCATTAAGTACATTCATGTGCCATCATCTCCACCAAATTCATATCCAGAACATTCTTCATCTTGCGAAACAAACTCTAAAGCTATTAAACAGTAACACGCATTCTCCCTTCCCTCCGGCCCCTGCAACCTCCATTCTACTTTGTCTCTATGAATCATACGGTATTTTTCCTTGTATGACTGCTTATTTCTCAGCATGTCTTCAAGGTGCATCCATCTTGTAGCAAGTGTCAGAATTCCCTTTGTTTTTAATGCTAAAATATTCCATTGTATGCATATACCACATTGTTTTATCCATTCATCTGTCACCTTTTGGCTGTTGTGAATAATGCTATGCCCATGGGGTTACAGATAACTGAACTGTTCATGTCCCTGTTTTTCAGTTGTTTGGGGTATATACCCTAAAGTGGGGGTGCTGGATCACATGGTAATTCTATTTTTAATGTTCTGAGGAACTGCCATACTGCCAGAGCAGCCGCACCATTTTACATTCCTACCTATAGTGCACAAGGGTCCCAATTTCTCCACAGCCTTGCCAACACGTGATTGTTTTTGATAACAGCCATCCTAATGGGTGTCAGGTGGTATCTCATTATGGTTTTGATTTGCATTTCTCTAATCGGTGATGTTAAGCATCTTTTCCTGTGTCTACTGGCCATTTGTAAATTTTTGGAGAAATGTCTATTTGGTTTATTTTTGAGTCAGATTTTTGGTTGAGTTTTTGGAGTTCTCTTCATTCCAGATTAGTCCTTTATCAGTTATATTATTTGCAAATATTTCCTGTGGGTTGCCTTTTCGTTGATAGTGTCCTTTGATGTACAGAAGTTTTAAATTTTCGTTAAGTCCAGTTTTTCAGTTTTTTGTTGCCTGTGCCTTTAATGTCATAACCAAGAAATCACTGCCATATGCAAAGTCATGAAGCTGTCCCCATGCATTTTCTTGTAAAAGTTTTATAGCTTTAACTCTTATGTTTTGGTGTTTGATCCATTTTGCGTTATCTTTTATATACGTGATGTTGGAGTCCAGCCTTTGCATGTGGATATCTAGTTTTTCATCATTTGTTGATAAGACTCTTTTCTTCATTGAATGGTCTTGGCACCCTTGTCGAAACTATATACGTGAGGGCTTATTTCTGGGCTCTCTATTCCATTGGTCAATATGTCTGTCATTATGCCAGTACTGCATTGTTTTGATTATTGTAGCTATACAGTAAATTTTGAAATCAAGAAGTGTGAGTCTTCCAACTTTGCTTTCCTTGCTTAAGATTGTTTTACCTGTTTGGGTTCCCTCAAGATTCCACATGAATTTTAGGATAGATTTTTCTTTCTGTAAAAAAATGTCACTGCAGTTTTGATAGGGATTGCTTTGAATCTGTAGATTATACTCTGTGTATTACCATTTTTAACAATGTTAAGTCCTCCAATCTGTGAACATCTTTCCATTTACTTACGTTCTTAATTTCTTTCAGAAATATTTTGTAGTTTACATTGCGTAAGTCTTCACCTCCTCAGTTAATTCCTAAGTATTTTATTCTTTTTTGATGCTATTGCACATGGAACTGTTAATTTCCTTTTCAAGCTGTTCACTATTAATGTATAGAAACAACTGACTTCTGAATATTTAGTTTTATATCCTGTTACTTTGCTGAGTTTTAGTTCTAACAGTTTGTGCATGTGAAATCTAGTTTTTTCTACACATAAGATCCTGTCATCTCTAAACAAAGATAAGTTTACTTCTTCCTTTCCAATTTGAATGCCTTTTTTTTTTTCCCTTAACTGCTCTGGGTAGAACTTCTAGTACTATGTTGAAAAGAAGTGGCAAAGTGGACATCCTCGTCTTGTTTCAGTCTTTTACCATCAAATATGGTAACTGCAGGTATTTCATAAATCTTATATAAATGTTTTGAATTCTGTCAAATGCTTCTTATGCATCAATTAAGATGACTGGTTTTTTTCTTTCATTCTGTTAATGTATTACATTGATTGATTTCCATATGCTGAATCATCGTTGCATTCCAGGAATAAATCTCACCTGCTCATGGTATATAATCCTTTTCATATGCTGCTGGATTCTGTTTGCTCGTATTCGATGATTTCTCCATCTATATTCAAAAAAGATATTGGCCTGTAGTTTGTAGTGTCAATACACTGGCTTCATAGGAAGTGTCCCCTTCAGTTTTTTGGAAGAGTCTGAGAAGGGCTGGTGTTCTTTAAATGTTTGGTAGGATTCACCAGTAAAGCCACCAGGTCTAAGGCGTTTTTTTTTTTGGTCAGGAGGTTTTTGATTACTGATAAAATCTGCTTACAAATTATGGGTCTATTTCTTTGTGCTTCAGTCTTGGTTTTGTGTTTCTGGTTATGCCATCTAAGTTACCCAACTTGGCATATAATCATAGTATTTTCTAATTTTAGTAATTTAAGCCTTATATTTTTCTTAGTCTAAAGGTTTGCTGCTCTTTTTGAAGAATCATCTTTTGGTTGTGTTTATTTTCTCTCTCCTCTATTTAGCGCTTGTCTAATTGTTTGTTACCTCCTTCCAGTAATTTTCTTCTTTTTCTAGCTCCTTAAGTTATAGTCAGGTTGTTTTGAGATCTTTTTAATGTATTTACAGCTATAAATTTCCCCAAGCACTGTCTCCCACGAGTTTTAGAATATTGTGTTTTCATTACTCTCTAGGTATTTTCTAATTTCTCTTGGGATTTCTTATTTGACCCACTGGTTAATTTTCGTGAATTTTCCAGTTTTCAGCTTCTAACTTCATTCCATTGTGGTTGGATAAGATAGTTTATATGGTATCTAAAATCTGTTCAGACTTAATTTGTGGCCTAACACGTCATCATCCTGGAGAATGTCTCATGTGCACTTGAGAAAAATGTGTACTGTTGAGTTCTAATATGTCCTTTAGATATGTTGGTTTATATTGTTATTCAAGGCCTCTAATTTCTTCTTCCTGGTTTCCTACTCATTAGTGGAAGTTCTGAGTCTTCACTAATGTAGAAATGCCCATTTCACCCATCAATTTTTTGCTTTATGTTAATCTGTCATTAGGTATGTCTTCAGTATTTCTTGAATTCACTGGGCTCATGGCCACTTTTCACACCTTTCTTAGATGCAGCCTAGATTCCAAAGTCCATTACTAAAATCATTCCCTGGCATATCCATCTCTCCCCTTCCATACTATTCTCCAGGCAAAGTACCAACCTTGATTAGCTCAAGCACCTGGTTATGACTGCAAAAAGATACAGTTGTACTGACTGGTCTGGTCTTACTTCAGTGACTGTGAACTTGAAGTGAGTCTTCAGCACAGGTCAGCAATCCTGTCTCTTTTAGTTTTGCAAAATCAATTACGTTACACTTCCTTTTCAAAATTACAATGCTCCAATCTCGGTTTATGGCCCTACTTCTTAGTTTGCTGAGAAAATAAACATCAGAATTTCTACTTGCTCTGCACCCATCACTCTGCCTTCTTTCTCATCTACAGGAACCGTTCTTCGATTACCCCGTTATCCTTCTACATCACAGATTCCCCTCTTGACTCGATCATTTCCATCAGCAGATATGCTATATTATCTCCCTTCAGCTAATGATTCCTTTATGAGAAAAATCCCTCGAAAATTTTACTATTTCCCCTTCCACACCCCCATTTTTCTCAACCTATTCAATCCTTTGTTCTTGACTAAAACAGTATCTTTCAAAATTATAGTCTCCATATTGCCAAAACTAGTAGCTCAGCCATCATCTTGCTAGGCTTCTTGGCAGTGTTTGACACAATTGGACACGTCTTAAAACACTTATCCTCTCGATTGTGATAGATTTCCAAGGGCCAGGGCTTTATTTAGTACCAGCTCTGTGCTGATGACCCCAAAGTTACTTCTCGCTTGGGCTCCAGATTTTTGTTCCAGTGGCCTTCCCAGCATCTCTGCTGCGTGTCTGATGAGGTATCCCAAACCCACACCTCTAAAGCAGGAGTCTTTTTGCTTCTCTAGTCTTCACTTCATTGAATGGTATCATTTTTTCATGCCAAAAAAGTCATCCCTGATTCTCCCTCATACCCACCATCCAGTTTATTAACAGATCTTGCCCATCGGTCCTGACTTCAAAGTGCACTGCTACCACTGCTCTAGTCAAAGTCACCAATATCTTTTGCCTGAATTGTTAGTTTCCTGTTAATACCTCCGCCATGGTATTCTTCCAGAAATAGCCAGGATGATGTTGCAGAGCCCTCCCGACTGTCTTCCTATCACATGTGGAACACAAGACCCCCTCCTGGCCTAAATGACCTAAGCCCTGATTACTTCCTCCCCATCTCGTACCACTCTCCCCTACTTTTAAGCACTCCATGCTGGCCACCTTGCCATTCCTTGAACCTGTTAAGCGTTGGGGGACTTGCTGTCTTTATAGGCACATGGCTGACTGCTTCATCTCATTCAGGCCTCTGTTCAAATGTCAATCCAGAAATGTCTTCCCTAACCACTGTGTACCACCATGTAATAGGTATACATACCTATCTCCCACTAAAAAGTAGGATTCTTTAAAAAGCAAGTGTATCTCCAACATCTGGAATAGCCTCCAGAATATCATAGGTGTTCAACCATTTTTTGTTGAATGAATGAGGTAGTACATATCTCATATTTTTATGAATGAGAAAACAGAACTAGGGCCAGGTAGAGGAAATGGCTCTTTAGTTACTTCATGCTCCTGTCCAAGAAATCTGAGATATTCCTTAACCACTCTGGTTAATAATTAAAAGAGCTAAAATATGAAAACTATCTCAACATGTGCATTTCTCCCAAATGGCGGGCTCCACTCACTGGTTTCTCCTGATGCTGTCTCCTAAAATTTCAGAAAGAATGGCTCCTTTCTAGGTCTTGTCCCGTATCCTTTATAGTCTCCTCTCAATCAGCAACATCTCACCTCATCAGCCACAAGGAATACAAAACAAGAAGCTACCACAAGTATCCATGGCGTCTGATGGGCCCCTGAATAATAGATTGCCTCTCAAATCAGAATTATAATGCCACCAAAGCTCTCAACTGCATCTGAGCTATATACTAAATGATAAAAATATGCAGACATACTTGACATTTTACAAGGATGTCAAAGAAGTCTTCATCAGGCTCTTTGTTGTCCTTAGTCATCAGGCGGCCGAGTACTGACTGGTTGTTGTTTTGCGTCAGGCGAAGCCCTGGCAGATTACTGAAGCTGGCTCTCTGGTCATCTAAGCGGCGGCTCTGTGAGCTGGCAAGAAGATCTAAAAACTCGTCCGTGTTGGGGGACACCATGGAAACAGATGGTGCTGTGAATAGGAAAAAATCTACACATTATAAAAATATTTAAGCATGTTTGTTATATACATAACAGATCCTTTCTGCTTTGTTCAGTCCCAACACCCGCCCTGTCCCCCTGCTTTAGCTGTCACTGGCAGTCACTGCTGAGAAGAGGGGACCCTGTAGTGCTTCAGATGATGCACTTGGTGGCTCTTCAGGCTTGACTACACTTCCCTTTATCTAATGCCCACCCATAATGTACTTTTACAACATACGGGGCTAGATTTGGGAAGGTAGTTTTTCTTGTCTCAAACCAGGACGGATGGGACAATGTTTTTATTGCATACCCTGGAAAGGAACCATTTAGCTAACCGAACAGAGTTAAGTACTGCGGGCAAGTCCTGCTCTAAGGTAGAGGAAGCCTTTTGGTGCCTGAAACAGAAAAGTCTGTCACCTATTTGACACTTTTCTAAGGCTCAGGCAGGCCTTAGCTTTAGCCTTCACCAGAGGGAAGTTCCTCTTCAGTCTGTCTCGGCTTTTAATTCTGATAAGCAGCATTTGCATTTTGCACATAAGGCATATAACTTTTTATTTGCTAAAGTTAGATTTTTTTTCCCCCAACCCCAAAGAAACTAGGAAGGATGATACAGGTAGGAGAAGTACACTGGACTAGAATTACAGATAAACCTGGGGAAACCGAAACAAAACCTTATTTTGAACTGTACAGATGACAGCATTTGAGATACCTAGATTCAGGCTCATTTATTATACCTCCTCTCACGATCAGAGAACTATTAGAACTGGGGGAGAAGCATAACTTACTCTTCAGCATCGTTCTAGGGGGAGTGGAAGAAGCTGCGGTTGAAGCTGTCCCACAGTTCTGTTCTTGTAAGCAGCACCTCTGATCATCCATCCGATTGCTTTGAAATCGGCTTAGGAGGTCAAAAAACCCTTCATCTCCAATGGTATCTGCACTGATTTTCTGAAATATTGAGAGAAAATCTAAGTATTCCAGCTTTATCCTCAGACCGTCAGTGGAACAATATCTTGATACACGTAAAGCAAAAGTTAGTAAAGATGAAAATGAAAAATTGACATTTTCTTTGTAAAAAAATACAAGATAACAACGTGGTTAATAAAAGGTTATTTCAATCCAACAAAAAAGCATTTCTAGTTATTTTAGTTTTTAATACTTGTATTTCTAAGGCTAAAGAAACATACCCCAGACTCGGGGAACTGCTTCCGATACTGAATTATGCAAATAATAGCGACACAGGCAGCCCAGGCAGGTCCGCGTCGCCAGCATCACTGCTCTTGGGCTCTGGGGCCATTTTTAAGTAAAATAAGGGTTATCTGTCGTACACAACCACTGTCGTATCTTGACAGCTGATTTGATAACTGAGAAGACTGCCAAGTGACTGACAGGCAGGTCACGTACACAGCACGGATGCACTGGACAAAGGGCTGGTCCACATCCAGGGCCCGACTGTGCAAGATTTCATCTACTCAGAAGAGTACACAACTTAAAACTTATGAACTGTTTATTCTGGAACTTTCCAGTTAATATTTTTGGACTGCAGTTGACCACAGGTAACTGAAACGTTGGTAAGCAAAACTGTGGATGGGAGGACTACTGTACTCCAACACACTACTCAAAAACTCATTTTAAACCTACCCTCTGAGAACTCGGAATCCGGTGATCAATGGAATTACTGGCATCTTGGAGAACTTTAGTGGAGGAACTAGTTTTGTATTTTTTCCCCTTCAATCTGTTGACAAAGAGTAGCTTTGTAGAAGGTTTGGCAATAAGAGGTTTTTGTTTAGCAAGAAGTTCACTGTTCCAGTTCTGTACCTACAAAATTATAAACAAATGTAAAGTAGGGCATGGAAGAAAAACACCAAAACTCTCTGGTTTCCTATATTAAACCTGCCATCTTCACGCAGTTAGTACTGGGGAAAGGGGGTTTAGATCTTTTAATGAATTCCTTTTTGCCAGTACATTTCACTGTTTTCACCAGCTTGTACCAAATATATACTATGGATTTCTCATTATCAAAATATTAAAATAGTGGCTTTTAAGAACCTAAGAATAAGAAACAAAGTTTGCCAAAACTTCATAAAAATAAAATTTGATCAGAGAAGGAACCAAACTTTTCTGGATGTGAGTTACGTAAAAATCTGTTACAACGGGAAATTGTGGATGTATGTAGAATTTTTAACTGTAAAATTTAACATCTAAAACAAAGCAGTAGTAATTTTTTGTCAGTAGAACTGTACTGTTTTCATTAGCAATAAATTCTCAATAGGCAAAACATAATCAGCAATTGTTATAGGTCTAGATCTGGTTTAAAATACATAACTTTTTTTTTAATGGTAAAACAGATCCACTTTCTTTTAATTTTTAAAAAATAACAGAGTTGATGTACAATATTATATTAGTTTCAGGTGTACAGCATAGTGATTAGACAATCGATAACATACAAAGTGATCCCTCAATAAGTCTAGAACCACCTGGCACCATACATAGTTTTTACATTACTGACGACAGCGTCTGTGCCGTACTTTATATCCCTGTGACTCTTCTGTAACTGCCAATAACTCTTAATTCCTTCGCATTTCTCAGCACCGCCAACCCCACTCCCATTTGACAACCATTAATTTGTTCTATGAATTTCTGTTTTGCTTAACAACCTTAAAATAATTGACTCAAAATAATATTGAGTGCAAAGGATAAATGTAGAGTACATATGGTAACTATGTGACATTTGCAGCTTTAACATTCAATCTTAAGTGTCTGCAAATAACTAATAAACATCCATGTTATGTAGTAATTGATGATTTAATGATGCACATTTTTTCACAGGTCTGCATATAGTCAAATGCACAGATTTTAAGTGTGGAGTTGGAAATTATAGAACCTCTACTATCAACCCATAATATTCCCCCATGGGGCACAAATTAGAATAACTCCTGCTCTGAGGCTAATTACCTGAATGAGACAAGTAGCTAGTAAGTGAACAAAACCAGCTATCTGCAAATATGATGGAGCATGATTTTTTATTTCTCAATTCTTTTTCTCACACTGGTTATAAAGGGTGAATTATTTGATACAGTGGATTTCAGGATCTACTGATTCAAGCAAAAGTAAATGGCCCTTGCTGTTAGAACATAAAACCACTCCCAAATTCCAAGTGGAAATGTGAGAAGATTTTAATGTCTCTATATAGTTATTTGGACATCTCAACAAAAACACTGAAGAATACACAGTGAACAGTGTCCTCCAAGTTATGAAGGAAATTATTTCTAACCAGTCAAATGTGAGAGTAGGAAAAAGCTATTTTCAAACCTTGAGAAAGAACAAAGTAAGAGGCACTACACTCCCTGATTTCAAATTATACCACGAAGCTACAATAATCAAAACAGTATGGAATAAAAACATTTTATATATCAATGGAACAGAGAGCCCCAAAATAAATCCTCACTTTCATGGTCAATTAATCTATAGCAGAGGTGGTAAGCATACACAATGGGGTAAAGACAGTCTCTTCAATAAGTGCTGCTGGAAAAACTGGACAGATAAATATTAAAAAAATGGACCTTTCTTACATCATATACAAAAATAAAGTGGATTAAAGACTTAAATTTAAGACCTGAAATCGTAAACTTCTAAGAGAAAACATAGGCAGTGAACTCTGTGACATCAGTCTTGGCATTATCTTTTTGGATGTCTCCTCGGGCAAGGGCAATAAAAGCAAAAATAAACAAACAGAACTACATCAAACTTAAAAGTTTCTACACAGCAAAGGAGATCATCAACACAATGAAAACCTACTAAATGAGAAGCTATTCACAAATGATACATCGATGGGTTAATATCTAAAATTTATGAAGAACTCATACAGCTTAACACTAAATAAAAACCAAAATGAGATACCAATTCACACCTGTCAGAATGGCTATCATAAAAAAATTGAACAAACAACAAGTGATAGCAAGGATGTGGCGAGAAGGAAACCCTTGTACCCTTCTGGTGGGATTGTAAACTGGTGCAGCCACTATCAAACAGTACGGAAATTCCTCAAAAAATTAAATATAGAGCTGCATGCAACCTAGCACTTTCACTTCTGCGTATTTATCTGAAAAAAACGAAAAACACTAACTCACAAAGATATACACACCCCTAGGTTCACTGTAGCATCATTTACAATAGCCAAGATATGGAAGCAAACTAAGTGTCCATTGATGGCTGAATGGATAAAGAAATTTTGGTATACAGTCAGGCACTGAATGATGTTTGGTCAACAACAGACCACAATATACGATGGTGGTGCCACAAGATTATAATGGGGTTTAAAAATTCCTATAGCCTAGTGACATAGCACAGTGCATGACTCATGTGTCTGTGCTGATGCTGGTGTAAACAAACTTACTGCACTGCTAGTCATAAAAGTACAGCACCATTGTGTACAGTACATACTGATAATGATAACATGACTATGTTGCTGGTTTATGGATTTAATATACTATACTTCTTACCATTAGAGAGTACTCTTTCTACTTAATAAAAAGTTTGCTGAAAAACATGGTATGTTACACGGACAGCGGCCTCACACATCTCATGTTTACCACATCCCTTGAGCACGTCATTTTTCCTTGCGCTTGATCTAATCTCGTGTTGTTTTGTACAGTAACATGCTATTCAGGCTCGTAGCCTCAGAGCAACAGGGTACACCGTACAGCCTGGGCGTGTAGTAGGCCGTACCAACAGGTCTGTGTTAGTGCACTCGAGGATGTTCATACAGTGACAAAACTGCCTGACATTTCTTAGAACACATCCTTGTGTCACACACACACATATAATGAAATATTATTCAGCCTTAAAAAGGAATGAAATCTTGCCTTTTGATAACATGGACCTTCAGTGAAACCAGCTAAGTGAAATAATTCAGAGAAAGACAAATACAATTATGATCTCATTTACATGTAGAATTTGAAAAAATAAAAATAAAACAAAAAAGCAAAAATAAACCAAGCTCGATGATGCAGAGAGAACAGACTGGTAGTTGCCAAAAGGGGGGGGAGGGGATGAAGTGGGTGAAGAGTCAAAAGGCACAAACTTCCAGTTATAAAACAAGTTATGAAGATGTCATGACCAGCATGGTGACTATTAATAACACTGCATGTTTAAAAGTTGCTAAGAGTGGAAATCAGTTCTCATCATAAAAAAATTCTGAAACTGTGGTGATGGATGTTAACTGGATGTTAACTGGACTATTGTGGTGACTGTTTCACAATATATACAAATCCCAAATCATCATGTTATACACCTGAAATTGATGTATATAGATTATACTTCAATTAAAAAAACAAAACAAAACAGGAGACCTTACATGGGGGGAAAAAGAACACCAAGAATATTTGGAAGTTAAATTTTAGCGAATAGCCAAACTTGTAAATATGGAATCCATGAATAATAAGAATAAACTGTACAATAAAAATATTTTGTAATTCTGTTAAAAAATAAACTTTCATTTAAACTAAGTTACTAAAATAACAGTTCAAGAAATTTAAAACATAAAAACTGCCAACCTTTTCTGGTGTTAACTTCATAAGTTCCATGTTTTCCATACTGTGTCGGCGTGAAAACTTGGGGCGTGCACCTTTGTAAAAAAATTAATTTAAATAAACCAGGGAGCCCTTAAAATCACAAATTTAGCATGACTACGTTATTTGTTATTCAATTTTAAAATTTGTTACACGAACTCATATGGAAGAAGAAAACATGTATAAACATTCTTTTAAGAAGAATAATTTTCCATACCGATTACATAAAAACAATATATACTCCGTCTAAAATGCTTATGTAAGGAAGTTAAATTTTGATTGGAAACTAACTTTGGTTACTAACATCCCTTAATGTAGAAAAGGCACTTTATAATAATTAGTTTTGTATTATCCAACTTCTTAAAAACACACCGTAGAGTGGTTTAAGTAAAAGCATAAGGAAAAGACTTTAAGCCTTCAATTTTGAGGTAAAAATCAAAGTAACATCCCCATTATTTTGTTAACTCTTTTCAATTACCCATTCCCATTTTAAGATTTCATGAGATGACAGATTTACTGCCAGTCTGGAAAGAGGCTCAAATTTTTTTTCAATGAAGTTATCACTAAATATAAAGAACTTTCATGCCCACTCAGTCTTTTAAAGATCAAGCAATATTTTTAAAGGCATAAGGAATACATGATATCTAATACCCAGCTTAAAAAATAAACCATTACCAACACATTAACTCCTACTTGGGTAATTCCTCCCGTAACTTCCCTTTCCTGTAATTTTTCATTACATGTGTATATATCTCTAAGCAATAAAACTTAATACATAACGTTATGTAAATGGTCTCATCCCGTATATATCCTCTACCTCGCTCCCTTTGAGCAACATTATGTTTCTGATTCACCCAAGCTGATACGTCCAGTTTAATTTTAATTGCCATTTTAGGATTAGGAAATTATTTATCCGTTCTATTGGTGACAGATATTTAGGTTGCTTCCAATTTTTTGGTGTAGGCAATACCACTCCAGAAATGCTCAGAAATCTCTTAGCGTACGCCTGATCGTAAGGCTGGTACATCGGCAACATCACCAGAACATTGCCAGGTGGTTCTTTAGAATATACTAATTTTTATTCCCATCAATAATGCATAAGAGTTCTCATTACCCACATCGTTTCAATACTGGTTATTATTAGACCTTTTAATTTCTGCCCACCTCATGGGCTTTCAGTATTACCTCACTGTGGTTTTCCCTGATTAAATGAAATTAAACACCTCTTCATATACTTACAGGCTATCTGTGTTTCTTCTTCTGTTCACTGCTTTTGCCCATTTTTTAGTTAGGTTATTTGTCTTGTTTTTAACTCACAGGCATTCTTATACATTGAGGTTGCAAATCCTTTTTTAACCACGTGTGTGGCAAATGCCCTCTCAGTCTCCTTTATCTCTTTATGGTTTCTTTCAATGAAATGAAATTCTTAATTTCAGTGTCAATCTTTTCCTTAATAGTTTTGTTTTCATGTCTTGAGAAACCCTTCCCCTCACTGATACCACAGAGATACTCTCCTTTATTTTCAGAGGTCGTGCAGCATGCTGACTTGAGCATAGATTCTAAAGACAGACCACTCACTCACTTGTGATATGACCGTGGGCAATTACCTCTCTGTGATTCAGTTTTCTCATATGTCAAGAACAACTACCTACCTCTTAACACTGTGTGATGATAAATTCATCATCTGTAAAGGGGTCAGAACAGTGCCTGGTAAATAGTAGTAAGCATTCAGGAAGTGTTTGCCAGCATCACTGTTACTGCTTTAAATCTGTCTTCCATATTTAAATTTAATCCAGCAAGATTTTTGTGAGATGTTAGTTTCCATATATGCAAGGAATATAAACATAGGCTCTATATTACATCCCACTGGTCTGTCAGTCTCTATCCCAACAACACACAGTCTTAATTACTGTAGCTTTATAATCTTTATATCTGTAGATAAAGCACTTCTCATTTCCTGTTTTTCATCAGCAATGTTTTGGCTTCAAGTTCTCAGACCTTTTTTTTATATGAATATTCACTGAATTAAAATGACCTCATCGAGTTCCACAAAAGAACTGTAGTGAATTGCTCGGCAGTGCACTGATTTATATCAATTTGAGGAGAATTGACATCCTTTACATTTAGTTTTCTAATCTGAGCGATTACAAAGTGAAATGTGTTAAACCTTCCCATTATGATTCTGGATTTTTCCATTTCTTCTAGTTTGGTCAGTTTTGCTCTATGTACACAAAAGCTTTGTTATTAGGCTTATTACCAGGACCATACAAATTTAAGGCTTTGATATTCCTGGGGAATTGTTAACCATTATGAAACATCTTTGTGAAGTGACCTTCATTTCTAACAAGATCTTTCTGCCCTAAAGTACATTTTATCTGATATTAATTAATACAGCTATACAAGCTTTCTTTTGTTTTCCCCATAGTATATTTTTTTCTATCCATTTGCCTTCAGGCTTACAATATCCTTACATTGTACATATTCCTCTTGCATTTAGCTGGACTTTACTCTTTTTCTAATCTGATACCCCTGTCCTTTAAATGGGACATTTACATTTAATAGCGTTAATGATATATTTGGACTGTTTTCTCCTTTACTATGTTTATTGGTGTATTACAATGATTTCCGAATGTTCAATCCACTTACATTCCTGTTTATTTTCAATACATTGCTGGATTTGGTTTGCTAATATTTTGTTTAGAATTTTTGCATCTATGCTCACGAGTAAAGACTGGCCTATAATTTACCAGTCTTTCTTGTATCTAGTTTGGGTATCAATTTATACTGTTTTCTGAAAGATTTTTCGAGTTATCTATAAAATTTTATGGGAAGTTGAAATCAATTTTCTTGAATGTTTGGTAGATCTCACTTAAAAAAATCTTGGCCACGTATTTTCTTAGTGGAAAATTTTAAAATTACTGATCATATCTTATGGTTTTAAGAATTAGGGATGCCATTCAAATTACATTCTACCATTAGATTTTTTTTTTTTTTTATGGTGACATTGGTTAATAAAATCTACCATTAGATTTGTGTTTTTTGTTGTTGTTTTTTTTTTGATTCAGTTTTGGTAAGTTGTACTTCTAGAAACTGTCTATTTCTCCTAAGTTTTCAACTATCTCTTCGTAAAATTATTCAGGATAATCTCTTATTTTTTAACTCTCTGCTACATCTATATTATGTCCCATCCATTTTTTTCTTGAATAATCTTGCTGTAGATTTATTAGTCTTCTTTAAGAACCAAATTTGGGGTTTTTAACTTATGTTTATAAAAGAGCTGAACCTCCTATGTTATATGTTCTCTCTGGATATTGCAAAGATGTGATAACTAATATAAAGCTTAAGGATAAGGAAGTTGGGTTTTGAAGAGCTATTACTTACCATGCAAACTGTGATCGATTTCGATATTTTCAGACATCACTGAATTATTTGTGCTGTAGCTCAGACCAAGAACCATCTGAAGATCCGAGAGATTCAGCCGTGCTGTCAGTTCGCCACTTCTGTCCCCAACCTGCAATCACAATCATTCGTATTTCAGAGCAGAACTTAAAGAATGGTGAAAATTAGTTGAAAATGCTATGGATCTAAAACTAGAAGAAAATAGAGAAATAAAAATAGTTATGTTAGAATTATGAGACCTAAAATAGTTGTATTAGAAATATGAATGAAATAGGTTTTTCATTAATAGTGTGGGGAGGGGAGGGGAGGGGAGAGGAGGGGAGGGAGAAAGAAAAAGAAAAAAGTTTCTAAAATATGTCACTAGGACAGCTAATTCTCAAAATATTAGATTGTTCTTAATCTCTATGATCATATTAAATAATAATGTGGTTATTCTCTGACACATTAACTTGGCATCACATGAATAAAATATCCTTAGAATATTTTATTTCTAACCTATAATATTACATACTACAGTGTAATAGCATTTATTTATTAAGCCATCACTAGACAATATAGTAGGCACTTCTGCATACATTATTTCTCATCCTTATAATGATTTGCAAGGTAGATATTATTCCACTTTACAGATGAGACAAATGAGGCTCAGAAAAGATTTCCAAGCCCAAATTGCCAGCAAGTGGCAGAACTGTAACAGGAACCGGTCTTTGATGTTTTTCCCTCTACACCATGCTACTTTTCATACAGAAATGGGGATATGGTGGAAGCGTATTTCAGTGATCTTTCCATTCCCATGTCCAGCCTTACTTTCCTCTCTTCCTACATCAAGGCCAGTGCAAACATACCTCTAATCTATATTTCCAAATGCTTTCTGCAGGTCTGATGCCAAGAGAATACTACGTAACTCAATTTTATTACTCAGTCGTTATAGAAGCAATCTAGAGAAGTGACAGGACTTTCCCTCCTGCTGGTCTGTCAATCATAATAGCACAGAGAGCAATTTTTCAGTTTCATACCTCTCTTGAGATTTCCAAGTGCTTTTCAGCAAAATGCATCGCTTGATCGTGATTTCCTAAAGCTGTATATGCATTTCCTAAGCTCCAACATGCTCTTCCTTCACCAATTCTACAAAATAATTCAGAGCTAACTTACAGTTTCTGAAAGGTCTGTGTGTGGAATAAAAGCCATCTACCAGCAATTAAAGGTACAAACAATGCTTTGTGTTTATTTGATTTTTCATAATACTAGAGACAGACGAGATTACCCAGGTAATACCGAACTCAGAGTCAAGCATTAAAACATCTTTTTTAAACATGCAGTATATGATAAAATCTCAGAGATAAGTCTTCTCGTTCAACTGCCCCATTTTTCTTTTGATGACACCCCTACCAGGTAATCGGTCATTCAGTGTGTGTCTGAACACCGTCAGCGGAAGAGAACTGCCTCTTGAGGCAGCAGACTTCATTCTGAACAACTGTACAGAGAAGTTCTTCCTCATACTGAGGTAAAACTCTATCTTCCTAAAGTAAACATCACAGACTGTGTAGGTATGCTGTTTTTCAATTTAAAAAAATTATCCGTTAACATTAAAAATCAGAAGATTTCATATAAAACTCAGGAAATCTAGCTTTCCTTAAAAAAAAAAAAAAAGGATCTGGACGTACTGGGCCCTCGCTCCTTCCTGGCAGCAATTAGCTGGAGCTGAGCAGCAGCCGACCCCTCACGTCCCCTCACGTCGGGCCTCATCTCTCAGCCCGCCACTGGGCTAGTCAGGACGACCTTTGTAGGCAGTGGAGCTTGTGACCCATTTACTGATCCCGGTTCAAGGCTACACGGAAACGTCTAATCCTCTAACACATGCTAGTCCTTCAAACAATAACATCAGACAATGTTATCGAAATAGAAGAAATTCCTTAAAAAGGAATTAAAAAGAAAACAAAGGGAAAATTCCAGGGTTTGAATAATGCATCTATAGTTTACCATAACTATAGTAACGAGATCTGTGACTTACCTGTCCTTCAGCTCCTGAGCAATTGCTAAGTGCTTCAGATGATAATCGATGGCCTTTTCATAGTCTTGAAGCAAAGTGTACGTGTTTCCAAGACTGTAACAAGACTGGGCTTCTACAGCTCTGTCTTTAAGCTGTCGAGCCAACAGCAGCGTCTTTCTAAAAGAAGAAATTCTTACATAATTATCATTTTTATTTTTGCTTTAATCATAAAATAAAACTCTTCCCACCTGCCTTTAAAGTAAATCTGTTTTAGAGCCTGTGTGAGCTAAATCCCATATTACCTCCACTGCTTTTTGACAAAATGGAAAGACTTCTTTGAAACACAAAAAACAAATCCAGACTTGTATAATAAATTTGAGAGACCTATCAGTTTTCCAGAGAAAAGGAGTAGTGACATGGGAGAGTAAATGCTTCTAAATATTAACAGAGTATTTTTACATTTAAAAACCTTTCCCTGTTGTAGTGACAAAAGCCTAGACTTTTGTTCACATAACCTCTTTTCCATCATACTGTTGCCTTTACATTTTGTCAAAATTTAAAATACTTAGTTAAAAGTCTTATGATTCGTGAAAAATATTAAATACTACACTTAAACGTTAACCAAATTCTACCTAACACATATGGAATCGTCAATGAGAAGCTAGTGTAGCAGTTAAGAGCATGGATCCTAGAGCTAGACTGTCGGGGTTCAAATCCCAGCCTTGCCGATTACCAGCTCTGTGATTGGGGCACGTCGCTCAACCTCTCTATGCACTAGTTTCCTCGTATGTAAAATGGGGAAAATGCCTCCTAGGGTTTTGTGAGGATTAAATGAATTCGTGTCTATAAAGTGCTAAGAACAGCATCTTACAGTAGATGCTAATAAATGTTAATTGTTTTGTTATTATCATCAGTGCTTAAACCTATAGATGCTTTTGGATCCAATAATTCATACGGCTTTCTTCTAATTTCTGCTAAAGAGTATAATACTTCATGTCACTTATAACTATATGAAGAGTAAGTATATCCTAATGTAGTTTTTTCTTAAGCAAACAAATCTAAAATTATACATTTAATGATGGTATCTTCAAAGCTGTCACCTTGGGAGGCTACGCACTTATTCTAACGTTGCCTGTCCTCTCAAACATTTTTGGAAGACTTCTGCAATTGTCCTCAGATCCTGTGGCATGACCCTTTCTGGCACAGCATTATTCTTTGAGGATATAGTTAATTCATAAACGATCAGAAGTCTTTCTGGAACCAAATTCAATTACTAAAGTAGGCTTACCAAACTACTGCTTTCTATCCTGAAGGATATAGATCTATAATGTTAAGACAGTTTTACTGTTAGGTCCCGAAAATGAGAGTTCCAAAAATAATGGTTGAAGATACGTGTAAAGCTCTAAGCTCCAGCCTATTTGGGTGGGAGGGGAAGGTTCATTAGACTCGTGCTTCTTTAAGTCAAACAGCCATCATCCACTTCATTACAGAATTTTTCAGTATATAATACATCATTTATTAAGACTTTTCTATGACTTTTAGCTTTAAAACATAAAAAACATATATTTAAAATCAAAATATATACTCCTTACGTAGTGATATATTTTATTTGGAGGCTACTTCATATCTAATCAACCAACAAATATTAACCATTAATTGATATTTAAAGTAGGGTGGGGGTGACATTCTAGTTTTTCAGATGGACCGAAAGTAATTTTACCCTTTTTTAGATGACAGAATATTCAGCTCTCTCTCACACTGGGTTCTTGAACAATAAATCCAAATCAATCACCGTGTCCTTGGTTCAGTCAAACTGGTGTCTGCCAAAGTCTATACGGGCCTTCGAATCCCCACTGATTAGGGAAAACTCCAAAAAATCCAGACAGCACAGACCAGGCAACCTCAGGCAGTCTAAACTCTGCTATCATCTATGTTTCGAGTTTATTGACAGATGAGAAACACCTGCCACAGAGGAAGGTGGGATTGCCAACTGCTCAGGTAAGTGACTGGGACCTCCGCTTACACTGAGGATCAAAGATGGGCAGAGAAGGGGGGAGGAAGACTCAGTGAGAGGGTGCGATGGTAGAGGAAAAAAATCAGTGATCACCGGTGGGAACGAGGGCATATGTTTGCTACCAGGCTTTTTTGTGGCCTCTTGACAAACCCATATTGGGTGAAAAAAAGTATATAAATATACACCTAACACATGCTAAACAGTTTGATAAAAACTTTAAAAGTTAAGAATTTCATTTAAAAAGTTTTAAAGATAAAAACGAATAAAAACATACAGGGACTTATACTGTTGCTATTAAATCTTAGGTACCATAATATTTGTTGAGCACTGTATACCAGTACTATGCTAATATATTATTGCATTCAATCCTCACGACGATCCCAAAACAAGGTATTGATATTTTCCATTACAGATGAGGAAACCGAGGCTGAGAAGTCCAATGTCCTGCTGCTAGTGTGAGCACAGAGCAGGTTTTAAACCCAAAGCCTCGTTTCATAGGGCTGCATTACGACTCATTTTACATTCATCTATAGAAATATCAGACTAACTTGTAGTATTCAGAGGCGGCTTCAAATTCACCGAGAAATATGTATGCATTTCCAAGGTTGCTATACGCTCTTCTTTCAGCTGCTTTATCTCCAAATTCTTTTGCTATAAGGAGACGCTGAAACAGAAAATTTTCATTAGATACAGCTATAAGGAAAAGTAAAGAATAATCTCGTCACTGTTCAAAACGCTGATGGAGAAAATGCCCAGAGCCTCGCACGGTACCTGCTCGTGAGCTATAACCGCATCCCTGAAGTTGCCAAGGAGGTAATGTGTGTTTCCAAGATTTCCGAAGGCACGTCCTTGGGCCGCTCGGTCACCCAAAGCAGTCACTAGTGATAGGTTTTCCCTAGGCGATAACAAACGTGAAAAAAAAAGTTTGAGAAAAAAATTTATTGATTTGACTTACAAAGTAATTACTTTTATCAGAAAGAAATTTTTAACTAAGCTCACAACCATAATGTGCCACATTTTAAAGATGTATGGAACACTTCACTGAACCATTCAGGGGGCGTTTCTGCCCAGCATCAAGGACGGAGTTAACCTTGGAACCTCTACAGCTGAGACTAACCACCGACACTTCTTGTTTTTGCCACTAAGTGGCACTGGTGTGCAGTTTAAATGAAAGCTTTCCAAGGGAGGGGTTTACAACTAGTACTATACTGTAGTAATAGTACTATACCATAACATTTTTGCAACAATTTGATGGTTTATTTTTACTTGCTAGTTAGCTCATCATTTAAAAACCTTTGCCAAACTTAAAAACTTAACTACTGGATAAAGAACGTATAGCAGATCCATGGCTTAGGTGGACCACGTGACTGCGTCAGCACTACTCACTCATAATAATCCACGGCTGCCTGCAGAGCGCTTCTCACTTCTTCTGGAAATTCTCCTGTGTCCTGAGGACCAGGGCAGCCAAAACTTTTCCCTTTGGCATGATACACATTTCCAAGATTGTAGAGTGCTCTTGCTTCTCCCACCTGGATGAAGACGTCAGCAGAGTTTACATTTTGAAGTCAGAGGTCACGTATTGTAATGCCTAGCACAGTTATTTATTTGTAGGGTTTACACTGGCCATCCAAACAGAAACAAACAAATGATTACTCATGAAAGAAAGACCTCTCATTAACTTGTTTCCTCTTTATAAAAAGTTGTTTCTCTTTCCCTTCTATTTTTCTGTAAGTATTTTCTTTTTTTGGTAGTGAATTTCGGATAAACTACAGAATAATTAAATAGAATTAAAAACCAGAGCAATGTCAATGAAAACATTTGGCCGACCATCGAACGTTTCCTCATTACCTTGTCATTAAGCTCTCTAGAAATACCTAGGTGTCGCTGACAGCAAACTACAGCTTCGTCAAAATTTCCAAGAACTTTCAAGGTGTTGCCCAGATTACCACTAGCTTTGGCTTCCCCCAGCTGGTCTCCAATGGTCCTGGGGAAATAAAAAAAAAAAAGCAAATGGTGTTAAAACACAAAGCCGCCAGAGAGTAGTTTTCCCTAGAGGACAACTGACATAAGGTAAAAAAAAAAAAAGATCCATTAGCCTTGAAACCTACTTTAAAAGTTTTGAAGTTACATGTCTGTATTTCAATTTAATTAATTTTCATTCATTTAATTAAACTCTAGGGTCATTTCACTACTATTCATTCATTCCACTAAACTGTGTTTGGCATCAGGTTTTAAATGTAATGCTTTTTAATTAGAACACTATATGTATTTAGTTTTTTAAATTGAATACAAATAATTTTAAATTGACAGTTAATTTACGGAGAAAGAATATTGATAATCTTAATTACCTTGCAAGAGTTAAATCATGATGATGGTATTCTAATGCTTTGGCATAATCATGCAAATAGAAATAAGCATTGCCCAGCTGGCTGTAAATAGCACTAAGTGTTTTTAGGTCTTCAGTTCCAACTTGAACTGCAGCTTCAAAAAAGGACACACCAGCACGGCAGTCTCCTGATTTACACAGACGTTCCCCTTCCAAGGCCAGTTCTAGGCAAGAAGCTTCCATTCTATAAAATTACAGAGGACAGACATTCACAACATTACATTACAACTGCACCACGCGCTTTTAACTTCCAGTGATATAATTTAAATGTGGGCTGTGGCTGCCCTTCCTCAGCACGACTGCCTCTGTAATTGAAATATATATATATATATATACACATTACTGATAAAACAGCAAACCATTATTTATAGCAACAGTTAATCTGCCTATTCAGATGTGTGAGTCGCAGAGGTCTTTTACATAGAACAGCTAAACATCTCCATATGGGCCCATTTTAACTGGCCCACCCAGAGCAACCCACTCTACCAATGACAGGATCGAAATAGCGTGTCCTCAACTGTTCTGAGCTGTGGTGGACACGGGATTCCGGAGAGGTTGGGGAGAAGAGGGGATCCTGAGAATGGTGAAGTCCTATAATTAATACTCTCCTTTATCCAGAGATCCAGGTAATCTGCTCGCTTGTCGGTCACTCCTCCTTCCCTCTACCTGTCGCGCGCGCGCACACGCACACGCACGCACACGCACACGCACACACACACACACACACACCCCTTTTCTTATCATATGATTACTTGCATCTTATAAAAATAGAGGAGCAAAATATCTTGATCTACAAGGCACACTTCCATAAGAAAACTAAGTGTCAAGAAACTTTACGTTAGCAACCATGTAAAGATCTGCAGAAATTCTAATTCTCAAAGTCTGTCACTGAAGTTGTAAGCCAGAAGAGTTAAGTCACTGCAAATACATCTCGGGAGAAAAAGCACCGATACTTTGGGTTCTAAACTTCAACTTTAGCAGGCGCTCTTCACCCAAGCTGCCATTGTGTTTCTTCAACATTTTCGCGACTTCCACCTTGTTTATGTACTAATCTTTCAATGTTTCTATAGTTTGGCCAATTAAATCGGCATATATCATTTTAAAAAATCTAGGTTCGTCCAAAGCTGTGTCTGTGAAACTGTGAACTTGATGTGACTGATACTCATATTTTCTAATGCACATTAAAACAAATATGTAACTATTAAAATAAAAAGCCAATAAAATTCCCTCAGGTACCACCAGTGGTATGTATATCACCCTCTGGAAAGCTCTGGTTTAGCTCATCAAACATTTTCATCCTCAGAGCAGCATGACATTACTGCTTACTAGAATTAGCTCTGAGCAGCTAACGGGGCAGTGGTTCGTAATCCTGGCAGCAAGACAGCGGTGCTCGTTTGGGGTGCTCTTTCAAACTCTCAGTGCTGGGTCCGGGTGTGAGGTCTGGCTGTCAGGATTTTTAAAAGCCCCCAGGTAATTCCGATGCACAAGCCAGGGTTGAGAATCACTGCTTTAACAGGAAATGTGAATTAAACAACCACTCGCCCTAAATTCAGTCAAATATGATTGTACTTTGGTCCTTCTAGGAGCGGACCAATTTACACGTTTCTTCAGGTGCTTTAAGCCTAGAACACTTCAAGGCTTCTCAGAGCCATACGTTAAAATGGAATTGTAAAAGTGGAAAATAAATCTGATGAAGCTAAAAGTCTGGAATAAGACGAACGGCCAATTACACAGGGTCGAAGCCGACTTCTGGTTCAGAACGGCAGGTTCATAGTCACCTCTGACAGCTCATTTTCAAGTTTTATATCGAGGTATCTTTTTTTTTATAATTCAAGTGATTTAGCCAAAGTACTGTTTCTTCATAGTTAGACTTGTGATTTCACCCACAGACGTAGGCCGAATAACGCGAGCGAACCTGTAACATTCTGCTTTAACACTGGACAAGTCAATTAGAGACAGAGGGAAGATCTAAAGCACGTGGAAAACTCAGTTAAATCAGAAACTTCAAATTGCTGTATTTGCCATTTCAAATTAATGAAGTCTATTTTTGTATTTCACAAGTGACAACTGTCCTTTAGAACTATATTTCTGAAAATGAAAGATTTCCTAAAAGTAAAAGATTATTTTTGTTTAAGGTTTTATGAGGTCACTGGTATAGTATTCTGTGTGTGACGAGAAATGAGTCCTGTAAAAACATGATTTTATTAAAGGGTCCTTTTGCTAGATGAGGTACCTTAACTAGTTAGTTGTCTTTGTCTAAATACTGAAGCCACTGAACTTCTAAGAATTATCATAGGAGAAAAAAATGGAAAAGATACTTTTACATATAAAATACATTACTTTTCCTGTTAGAATTTTAAAATTTAAGCATGATTCCAATCATGTAAAAAATTACAGACGGAGGAGCGATTTTGCTGCTTGGAAATATATACTTAATAGCGGTCGGTACATATACAAATTAAAGATATATGTAAAAGGATGTTAGCAGCAGCAAAACACTACAAACAAATGTCCATCAACAGATTACTGGTTAAAAAAATTACCTGCCACCATACAATGGAATACTAGTGATATGACATGACTTCCCTGAGGGATAGGGAGAGAAACAGTCACACACGAAAGCAACGATAGTTGAGAGTGATGAGGGTGCTGGCCAGGAAATATGGGATAAAGTAGAACCAGCTATTCATATGTAAGACATGTGAAAATGAAAGTTTACACCAGTGTTTACCTATATCCATATAAAAGAGAGAAGTGTCTTCTTCAAATAAATATCTTCGCCACAAATATTTGACTTTCTAGATTTAAACTTACACAACATTATACTGGAACTATCAATCTGAATGATATTTTATCGAACAAAATTTGCTAAAGGCTGAATGGTGTCATATAAGCTACAAATTTTTAAAAGGTATTTTACACAATTCTCATTAGAAACGGTGACAGCAAACTGGCTACACAGCTGTCTGAAGTCCATGGAGTGAGACTGCCCTATAGGAAAAAAACCACCATAGAGAAGTTATTTCAGTAACTAATGCCTGAAATAGTCCCAGACTTTTCTGGTTTACGATTAATTCTGAGATATATTATAGCTCTGATATATTTTATTAAAAAGAAGTCAATATTCTGGCAAAATCTCCAACACCTCAATCAAATATATCCAATTGCAAAATAGTAAAGGCAGGTTGGTTTATAAATTTTTTAGAAGATCATTAAATAGTAACAGAGAAAGTAATTTCATATCCTCTCTGTCTCTATGAGAGAATGGAATTACTTCATTTGTTTACCAGTTGGGTTGAAAACGAAGAACATACCCAGAGTAGAAGATAAACCAGGAAAATTCCTCTCCATTAAAATACGTCCCACATACAAAGTTTCTTTTATTCTTCCTAATGGCCTGTCTAGTTGTACAATCAAAGAAAGTACATTCCTAATAACTATAAAAATCACGGTACTATTATCCTGGAATAAAATGTTTTCATTTTTGCTAACTGACTTAACAACATAGCTACTATAATCCTCATTTTCTGCTCAAACTCATGTCATTTCTATTAATTTTTATATTTTATTACTAATTTTAACTTTTCTTCCACATTAGACTTTTTTTACTTCCTTAATTTTGGTTTCTTGTGTTCACAGTACATCAATGAAAGCAAAAGAGAACCGAACCCTTGATGCTACATCGTTTTAAAAGATTAATACTGATTATGTACAAATCTGACGCTCCCCTCAAAGGTTTACACTGTATATTTAAGAATAAATGATAGGATTCAGGACTTAAGATTCGAAATAGGACTACTCTGCATTTCTCCATTGTGCTGTCTTCTGCAGCTGTCAAATCTCTCTTTATAGACTTTAGCTCCGCCTTCTGTGCTCTAACTGGGCACTGACCTTCTCCATTGCCAGTCCCGGCCCCCGTAAACAATTTTCATCCATTCGATTTACCACATATGTCTAGTTACTCTAGTTTACTTTGTAAAAGGGAAAGCAGAACAAAATTATCACGATTTAAATTTAAACTGCTTGATAATTTAGTTTTAAAAATGATTTTATTATATATTACAGGGGCAGGAGACTGGTACGAGTCAGTGGCCTGTTAGAAACCAGGCCTCACAAAAGGTGGCAGGCAAGCAAGCGAAGCTTCATCTGTATCTGCAGCCGCTCCCCAGCGCTAGCATCACCGCCTCAGCTCCACCTCAGATCAGCAGGCGTTAGATTCTCATAGGAGCACCGGTCCCTGGCGCCAGAAAGGTTGGGAAGTGCTGATACATCAAATTTAACTCTCAAAATAACCTTCTGTGGAGAACTCAACACCAAAATTGCATTCCTTTACAACTTACGTGCAATAGTCTAGTTTTTACAATATTAAAAAGCATTAAATGTTTACTATTCATAGTGACAAGTATGAATGAGAAAATTTCTCAAAGTACAAAACTAGAGAAACCAGTATGATGAACCTGATAAATCTACCTTTCAACATCAACGATTACTAATATATGATATATTATCAATAAGTTTCAACTCTACTTCCATCCTCATTCTCCAACCCCAGGCTCTTTTGAAGTGCATTCTAGAAAGCATTCAATTTCATTTCTAAATATTTTAGTATGTATCTCTAAAAGAAGTCATTTTCAAAAAAATATAACCACAATACTATTATCATACCTAAAAAGATGAATTACTTAAAATCGATCATATAGTTTTTTAAAGTTTAGAAACTAATTCCACTTTACTATCAATCTCCATTTCTACCTTCACAATTATGTTGCAAAATATGTCATAAAGTATTCTGATGTCTCTCAGGAAGTTCCTTAGTGTCCAAATAATTACTACATTTCAAAATTACAAATTCATTGTGCTTCCGAAGCTCCTCCAGGGATAGATGAGAATCTCCACAATGAAAGAGCCAGAAGGATAAGAGAATACACACTAAGTGTTTACCGGAGTAGAATAATAAGTGACACTAGACCATGATCCCAATCCTAAAGGATACAAACTATTATCTTCAATTACACAACAATCCAATCAATATACAGAATGCTGATCTTAGAGCACAGATGAAACCAGAGATTTGTTTGGTACACTCTTACTAAAATAATTAGAGTTTTCAGTTTCTTTTAGTGAAGTCCTGTACCAGTGTATAACCATGTCTGACCTACACTGGATCATGGAAAAAACAGATCTAAGACCTTCCTACAGGCAGAGGTACAATCCACTCCTACTTATCTACTGCTCTTACGGTATTAAGAAGTACACCACTCTCGAAAACAAATAGCAAGACAGATAAACATCTTTCTAGGTTCATCTGATGGTTGTATCCAAGGAAGTTCAATGGACCCGCCATCGAACGTGGACTGTGAGCCAGACAGCGAGCCAGGCATCATGGCTGCTCTAAGGGAGCTAATGGTCTAAGAAGGGAGTGGCAGGGAGGAGCGGACAAACGTGAAACAGATACCCTGAATTTCAATATAGTGGGTGCTAAGAAAGAGACATGTACAGGATGTTTTGTGAGCACAAGGAGGGCACACGGCCTAACTACAGCATTTCTAGGAGATAATCCCTGAGCCGAATCTTAGATATTGAGTAGAATTAGCTAAACAAAGTGGGAAGCGCATTCAGGACACAGGGTGTAGCATGAACAAAAGCACTGTGACATGGAACGGCATGACACGTACAGGAACCAGGGCTCGAAGTGAAAGGTGAAGACTGGAAGGAAAAGGAATAGGTAGAGGCCAGAAAACGGAAGATCTTGCTACTAGGTTAAGCTTGGCTCTGCCCTACAGGTGACTAGGAGCCACCACAGGGTTTAAGCAGAGGTTGCTGCATGCTTAGCTCTGTGTATTTAGACAGCCTCTGGTATCAAATTAAAAAGATGGATTCCAAGAGGATAAGAATGGAGAACGGAGGGAGTCTAGAGGGAGGAAAATGGGGCCTGAACTACAACAGTGGTGGGGAGGATCCAGATGGGTAGACGAATCTGAGCAGCATTTATTTAGGAGGTAAACTGGCCAGGCTTCACACTGGACAGAGAGAGAGAAGGGAGGAAAGTGTGCAGGATAACTCCCAGGTTTCTGGAACTGTGCCCAAAAAGGCAGCTGGAGGGCATTTCATATACTAAAAGCTCATTTTAATTATGCGGCCTGTCTTCCAGTTTTTCATTTGAAACTTTATTTTTAATAAAAATGCCCTCACCCTACCTATATAAACTTCCCTGGCACCATGGCCTAACACGAACCCTCCTCTCCAGAGGACAATAAATCCCACTACTTCCTGCACATGTGTTAAGACATCTAAGATTTGGTGACAAACCCCTTAACTCGTTAGAGATTTTGAATATTCATTGCTGTAAGTTCTGATATTATTAACTCGTAACAGTTTTGATACAGAATTTATTAGTATTTAATCTCTCTACTAAAATTTGTCTTCCATTCTAATACTTGTTTGCGTTTATTTTACAATTTAGTGCAACGATCAGAACTTCCAGAATAAATGTTAAATAATGAAGCACATATCCTTCCTGTGTTCCTAAATGTGTCAGAAATGTCGTTCATATTTTACCAGTAAGTATTAATCTGGCTATTAGTTTATCATGTTCATTTTTTTAAAAAGGTCATTTAGAAAGATTACCATTTACAAATTGTAACAAAAATTAGGTCATTCAGTTGACATTACAAAAATCCACCCTTTACCCCCTCCCAAGATTTAGAAATATATTTTAACTTTATATTTGCATTACACAGTTACAAAATATAAAATAGCTATTCATAAACTCTTCCACAGAACAATAATAAACAAAGTATAGTATATAATTGGTCTCTGCTACCATTTTCCTACAGAAAGGATATAAAAACTTGTACCAAAAAGATAACTTTGTTTATAGGAGAGACTAACTATGGCTGGTATATTTTGAATATTGTCAAATGTAAATTTCAAATGATCAGAGTTAAGTTTATGTTTGAGTAAGGAGTAAAAATCCCCCACTAAGAAAGCAGTAGTCTTACCTGTAACGAACGTGAAAAGAATGGTCTTCCCTCATGCTTATCAAATTTTCCTCCATCAGGTCATATTATAAGCTGAGTATAATATGAAAATATTTTATTTTGTGCCAATCCAGTTCTTTACAATGTAGAATTGTTGCAGAACATTGTCCGGTTAGTATATTAATGAGTTGGTGTTAATACATCCTAAGCTCCTGCTTCTTCTTTATTAATAATGAAAGGAGGTCAATGTCAGACAGCTTAAAGGTTCAAAATGTATCCCAAATCCTTGCATCTCTGGCCCTTTCAGCAGCACTTCAGCAACATTTCTGCAAAAGGAATACAAGATGCTTTGCTTGAAGTCCTATTTTCAAAGAATAACCTAAAGTAATCCCAAGCTGTACATAATCACGCAGCTAACTCCACAGACTGCTGTCACATCAGTCACGGGAGAAATACAGAGGGCTTAGCTGTTACCATGAAGCTTCTAAATAAGGATGTGAATATATGAAATTTGAGAACTGTACTTAAGTTTAATTTGTTTAATGGTTTGAAATAGAATTTTATATAATATTTTCTATTATAAACATAAAATGTGTATATTAGTATCTAAAAACAAAATTATGACCCACCGAGCTTTTAAAAACTATTAACTAAAATGAAAATTCAATAATCAATTAAACAAGTTGATTTTAAACTATAAATTCATTTATGCAAAGAAGATATTTTTGCTGATAATTAGGTTATATTTGTATTCATTTGCTCTCAAAGTATACTCTAAACTCTTTAAGGTCTTTAAAATGATTTCATTAATACTAAGTGGATACAAAAGAAGTTTAGGAAATATGTATATGGTAGAAGGACAAAACAAACATTTATATACTACTAGGTTTAAGATAAAGAACGTTATCATTGCCTTTAAAGTCTCCTGGGTACCTCGACCTAACTCATCACCTTCCTTACCCCTCTAAGGTGATCTCTAAACTGAATTTTGTTCATTATCCCCTTGTCTTTATAACTTTGCTATAAATACCTGTATAGGCCTAAACGATATATCATTTAGTCTTATATGGTTTTATTCCACATTACGTTTCTGAGATTCATCTCACTTGTTGTTGCACGTAGCTGTAATACGCACATTTTTATTGCTGTATCATACACCACTGTACATCAAATGTAGTTCTCATTCTGCTGTAGCTGGGCATTCGGGTTGCAGTGTTTTGGGAGGTTTTTTTGGCTATTATTAAAAATATTGCTATGAACACAAATTAATGACTCAATGTACTGGTTAAACAGCACAGAAGATACGCTAAAGAGAGAATGAGTGAACTAGGAAAAAATCCGAAGACACTGTCCAGACAGACACAGACAAAGAGATGAAGAATACTAAAGAGCAGCTCAGAGCAAAGGAAGACAAAATGAGAAGCTCCGACTGGAGTTCCAGAAGGAAAAACAGAAAGAGCAGTAAATGCAAAATCTTCAGTCATAAAGATTGACAGGTTTTCGGAATTGAAGAGAGACATGAATTAGCAAACTGAAGAAGCGCACCAAGTCCTAAACAGGATTAATAAAATTGAATCCATACTCAGGTATATCACATAAAAACTACAGACCATCAGATATAAACTATAACCTGTAAGGTAACAGTTGAGAGAGACAATGTAATATTAAGATGTGTGTAAATAAATATACTATTAATACGTAAATTAGTAGATACAATTATAAAGTCCTGAAATTTCAGTGTTATAAACAAACCTATAGGTCAGTTAGTTCGACATTTTACTACACCGTTTCCAGAAAGATCTGACGGCTAACCCTAATTTTGAATAGTCCTTTTAGAAAGTTGTTCCATTCTTGAGCTATCTTTCCATTTCTACCCATTTCTTTCTACTGCTGCCATCCAATAAAGCCCAATTCCTCTCCCACATAACATCCTTTTAAGTATTTCAGCCACAACATAAACTAGGCTCTAAGTAATACACACCCACTGCTTTGTTAAATAAGTAGTTAGAGTGAGGTTAGTAGGGTACAGAATGGTAAGGACCTGTAAGAAGAAAGAAGGTAGAAGGTGGGAAGGATCAGCCTTGAAAATATTGACAAGCTCCCTAGAGGAAATGAGGTTTTCATATTAATAACCGGTTTGGCTCATAAGAGACACAAAATATTATTTCTCCTATCCCTTCCACTGGCCAGCAAAGGAAACATTATCTTAAGGATGAAAAGGTAGGTAGTAGCTATGAATTCAACAACTCTCTTTTCCTTCTGTTCAGAATTACATTGTGCCTTTTTCCTTAAAAAACAAAAAACAAAAAACGGTATTAAAGAGAATCACTGTAGATATTCATAGCAATAGCTCCAATGTGCACCTAGATTACATAACAGCTAAAGTGTTAACCAAACTGCCTTCCACTATCCGATTTGAGGTTTAGGCTGTTATTTATAAAATGGTGCGAAAGGTGAAGTATTAGAATTAATTTAACTTAGAATTGAATTAAATGATAATTTCATTGAAATATTTTTTCCAAATATGAGATCAAAACAGAATTCCAAATTTTATCAATCATTAAAAAGCAGTTTAACTTCATACTTATTAAAATGTAAATATGTAGTCAAATTAACAAATGTATGTAAGTAGAGTTGCAAAATACCTTACTTTGGTAAAGGTGCAGGATAAAGAATTATCACAGAGAAATCTGTTGTTTCTATACATCAATAACAAATGATCATAAGAAAATAATCCCATTTATAATTGCATTACAAGTAATTACTTAGTTAGAAATTTAACCAAAGAGGTGAAAGACCTGTACTCTGAAAAATAAAAGACACTGAAGAAACTGAACAAGATAATAAATGGAAGGATATACCTTGCTTATAAATGAGAAGGATTACTACCTAAAGTAATATACAGATTCAATACAATCCTTATTAAAATGCCCATGGCATTCTTCTCAGAATTAGAATTAATCCTAAAATTCATATAGAACCACAGAAGACCCCAAATAAACAAAGGAATCTTAAGAACAAAGGGGGAGGTATCAAACTCTCTGACATCAAAATACACTACAAAGCTACAATAATCAAAACAGTACTAGAAGAAAAACAGCTACATAAGTCAATGCACTAGAATTTAGAGAATGGAAATAAATCCTCGCTTATACAACTAATTAATTTATGTTTCACAAAGGAGGCAAGGATATACGAAAGGGTAAAGACATCTCTTCAATAAGTGGTGTTGGCAAAACTGGACAGATACATGCCAAAAACTGAAACTGAACCATTTTCTTACACCATATGCAAAAATAAACTCAAAATGGATTAAAGACTTAAATGTTATATCTGAAACCATAAAACTCCTGGAAGAAAACATAGGCAGTGAACTCTGACATTGCTTAGCAGTATCTTTTTTGATATATCTCCTTGATCAAGGGAAACAAAAGAAAAATAAACAAATAGGACTACCTCAAACTAAAAAATTTTTACACAGCAAAAGAGACCATTAAAAAATGAAACAATGTACTGAATGGGAGAAAATATTTACAAATTATATATATATGTAATATCCAATATATATAAAGAACTCATACAATTTAAAGACCCCCCCACACACACACAAAAATCCAATTTAAAAATGGGCAGAGAGTCTACGACCATGCCACCCTGAACATGCCCAAACCCGTCTGACCTTGAACCTAAGCAGGGTCGGGCCTGGTTGGTACTTGGATGGGAGACCACCTAGGAAGACCAGGTGCTATAGGCGTGAATTAATTAATTAATTAATTAATTAAAAAATAAAATGAAAAATGGGCAGAAGACCTGAATAGACCTTGCTCCAAAGAGGACAGATGGCTAACAGACACATGAAAAGATGCTCAACATCACTAATCCTCAGGAAAATTAAAAACCACAAAAAAAATATCACCTCATACCTCTCAGAATGGCTGTCATCAATAAACCAACAAATAACAAGAGATGGGGAAAAAAAGAGAACCCTCAAAGATTGTTGGTGGGATTGTAAATTGGTGCAGCTACTATGGAAAACAGCACAGAGATTCCCCCCCAAATTAAAAATACAGCTGCCATATGACCCAACAATTCCACTTCTGGTTATTTATCTAAAGAAAATAAAAACTAATTCAAAAAAATACATGCATCCCTATGTTCACTGCAGCATTACTAGTAATAGCCAAAATATGGAAGCAACCTAGATGTCCAGTGATAGATGAATGAAGAAAACGTGGTGTGTACGTATATATGCACACACACGATGAATTATTATTCGACAATAAAAAAAGAATGAAATCTGCCATTTGTGACAATGGATGGACCTAAGAGGGTATTATGCTAAGTGAAATAAGTCCTACAGAGAAAGATAGATACGTATGATCTCACTTAGCTGTGGAATCTAAAAAAAATAAATAAATAAACAAAACATAAACAGATGGTTGCCAAAGAGGAGCAAGTGGGGGGATGCGAATATAAAAATAAAGGTAATTGTTTAAAAGACTGCACAGAGAGCCATTTTTAAAACAATAAAGCAAGCAAGAAGACAGAATGCCATTCACCGTCCTGCTAAGGACAATTATACTATGGTTTTACTATCCTCAACAGAGTAACCGCAAAAGTCACTCTTACGATCTCTGTAACATAAGTAGCCGTTCTTACGATTATTTACTGAACAAGCTATTTTTGATTCAATGGTTCATGTTACAGAACTCTCTAACCAACTTAGTGACAATGTGTTCATCCACGCTCCACTTCATATTTAACACCCAGTTTCTATTTTACTAGTGTAACACTAATATAATTTGCAACAAATATTAAATTATGAATTGTTCATTAGGATAAAAAATTGAATGACAGGACCAGGAAATGAAATGGAAATTACAGGTCTGAAAGAATATTAAGAAGTCACCAAGTTTAACCTCAACCTCCATTAAGGTTTATAACTAGTAATTTTCAAGGAACAGATCTGTCTTTAAGAGCATTTCCCAGGTTTTAAAAGACAATATTCCAAAAACTCACTGCTAACAGAACTGTTAGTTCACAGCATCTCTTGGTCTGACCGCAGAGAAACAACGAGAAAGCAATAAGTTTTTTCCACACCGTAGAAACTGACAGAAGCATATAGAAAGGTCAGCGAGTGCATAACTCTGATTGCCTCACGTTTAATTACTTGATTAGCAAGTCAAAAAGGCAGACTCCTGTCATAAGTGGACTTCTAGGCACTGCTCAAGGTATGTAATCAGGTGAAACAAATCCCAGCGCTCCTCTACTCCACTGGCAGTAAAGGATTTGCAAACGAGGCAACAGGGAAAAATAGAGAATGGACAGTTACCTCTAGATCTTTTGTCCTTCTTTCAATTTATCTAATCTACCCATTACTGCTACTCAAATGTCAATAACTTTTGGGTTTGTTTTTTCATTTAAGCATCTCTATAAACTGATAACACTCATAGGACAACAAATATAACTTACTTTTCCTGCTTCTAGGTTAGATTCTCTAAATTCTTTAAACTTCTCATTCTAATAATTCCTTCTAAGGTACAATACTCAAATTCTCCAAATCCTTTTCAGCTGTGATGGTTCAAGTCAGATACAGCAGCCCTTTATCAATGTGAGTGGGGATAAATATTGAGGAAGAATCAAGAATGTATTTACAATAAAGAACGCAGGGTACAGGTTACAGTAATAAATATACATCATACCAACAATGGGGGTTAATAAAATAGGATGCCAAAACCACCACCTCTCAAATAAACTCAAGTAAATATCCTAGGTAAACTGGTAATTTTCTGTCAAATTATGTACCTGCTAAGTAGACACTAATTTACTTTAGATGGACTAAAAGTGGCTTGTCGTCTAATTCACTTCTATTTCTAATTATATATTATCTGAAAGATACAGTGGGAAAAGCAAAAAACATAAGAAAATAGAAAAAAAGAAAGATATAGAGGAAACAAGATGACAAGTATAAGGAACAATACAAATTAAGAGTAGCAAGGTAAAATCAAAAAGTTTATATAGAAAAATATGAGAGTATAAGAAAAGGCAAAGGGTGTAGTAGTAAACAGAATCCAACAGAAAGTTCAAAGCTTGATTTTAGTGTGGCAGAGGATGAGGAGCTAATTAAAAGCAAGAAAAATTATTTTGACATCAGAATATATGACTGATGGGAGAAATTAGTGCCTAAAGCAAGGGACATCAGGCCCAAGAATGTCTGGGTATTCGATTCAGTAATCTGGCTAAGAGTACCTAGAAAAAAGTGAAAACAATGCCCAATGACTAGATGTAAGAGGCAAAGGTCAAGCAGTAACAGAATATACAAGATTTTCAATTTTGATCGGTCTAGAAAAAGCTAAAGGAGTTCACTACTAAACCACTATTATGAGGAACATTAAGCGTACTTCTTTAAGAAGGAAAAAATCAAACTGTGAATAAGAAAACATAAGAAAATTATCGCTGACAAAGGAAAACAGTAAAAGCAGTGGATTAACCAAGTATAATGGTAGTACAAAGGTTAAAAGGCAAAAGCAGAAAAATTAGGTGTAATTACAAAAATAAGGGATAAACACACACAAAGTAACAAAATAATGACAAAATATAAACATGGAGGGGTAAAAATTGTAGTGATTTTAGAATGCATTTAAACTTAAGCAACCACCAACTTAAAAACAGACTGCTATAAACACAGCTTGGTATATATGAAATACATGGTAATCAAAAATAAAAAATCTTCGAAAGTTACACAAGAAATAGTAAAGAATCCAAACATAACTATACAAAGTCAACATACAAGAGAAGAAAGCAAGAGAATAGGAAAACAACAGAGAACTACAAAAATAATCAGAAAACAACAAAATGGTAATAACTACATACTTAGCAATCATGACTTTAAATATAAATGTACTAATTGCTCCAATCAAAAGACACAAGGTGGATGAATGGATTAAAAAAAAAAAGAAGACTCGTAAATGTCACCTTCAGAGTCAAAGACACAGACTAAAAATGAAAGGATGGGAAAGACATTTCATACAAATGGAAACAAAAAAATAAGCTGGGGTAGTAATACTTATACCAGACTAAACAGACTTTAAAACAAGGGCTGTAACAAGAGACAAAGAAGGGCATTTCATAATAAGGGGCTCAATCTAACAAGAGGCTTTAACTCTCGTAAACATCCATGTATCTAACGTAGGAACACCTAAACAAAGCAAGTATCGGTGAACATAAAGGGAGAAAGCGACAGTAATACAGTAATAGTGGGGGCTGTAATACCCCATGACATCTATGGACAGATCATCCAGTCAGAAATTCAACAAGGAAACAGTGGCCTTAAATGACACATTAGACCAGATGGACTTAATAGATATTCTTAGAACATTTCAACCAAAACCAGCAGAATATACATTCTTTTCAGGAGCACATGGAATATTTTGCAGATAGACCACATGTTAGGCCACAAAAGTTTCAGTGCACTTAAGAAGACTGAAATCGTATCAAGCACCTTCTCTGACCACAATAACATGAAATCAGAAATCAGTTACAAGAGCACTGAACAACACAGAAACACGTGGAGGCTAAATAACATGCTGCTAAACAATGAATGGGTAAATAAAGAGATCAGAGAAGAAATCAAAAGATACCTTGAGACAAATGAAAATGAAAACACAACCACTCAAATCTATAGGACACAACCAAATCAATTCTAACAGGGAAATTTACAGCACTACAGGCCTACCTAAAGAAATAAAATCTCAAATAAACAATTTAACTTTACACCTAAAGGAACTAGAAAAAGAAGAACAGAGCCCATGGTGAATAAAGGGAAATAATATATGAGCAGAAATAAATGAAATAGAGTCTAAGCAAACAACAGAAAAGATGAATGAAACCAAACAGCTAAAGAAATTGTGAGAAGAACAAATTTAGAGATATCATGCTACCTGATATCAAACTATACTACAAGGAAATAGTAACCAAAACAGCATGGCGCTGGCATCAAAACGGACACCTGGATCAGTGGAACAGAATAGAGAATCCAGAAGTAAACGCACACTTCTATAGTCATTTATCTATGACAAAGGAGGCAAGAATATACAATAAAGACAGTCTCTTCAATAAATGGTTTTGGGGAAACTAGACAGATAGATGCAAGAGAATGAAAGTAGACCACTTTCTTATACCATACACAGAATAAACTCAAAACAGACTAAAGACTCAAATGTAAGACCCAAAACCATAAAACTCCTAGAAGGAAACATAGGCAGTGAATTCTCTGACATCGCTCTTAGGAATATCTCTTTTGATATATACCCCTGAGCAAAAGAAATAAAAGAAAAAATAAATAAATGAGATTACATCAAACTAAAATATTTTTACCCAGCAAAAGAAATCATCAACAAAGCAAAAAGGCAACAAACTGAATGAAAGAAAATATCTGCAAAAAACACCTCAGATAAGGGATTAAGATCCAATATATATAAAGAACTCATGCAACTTAACAACAAAAAAAAACAAACGACCTGATTTAAAATGGTCAGAGGACTCAAACAGGCAATTCTCCAAAGAGGACATACAGATGGCCCATAGGCATATGAAAAGATGTTCAACATTACTAATCATCAGAAAATGCAAATTAAAACAACGAGGCATCATCTCACACCTGTGAGAATGGCCATCACAAATAAATCAACAAACAAAAAATGCCAGCGAGGATGTGGAGAAAAATGAACCCTTGGAGCGCTGTTGGTGAGACTGCAAATTGGTGCAGCCACTATGGAAAACAGTAGAGAGGTTTCTCAAACATTAAAAATAGAACTCCACTTCTGGGTACTTATCCAAAGAAATCTAAAACACTAATTCAAAAAGAAATCTGCACCTATATGTGCACTGCAGCATTACTTACAACAGCCAAGATATGGAAGCAACCTAAGTGCCCATCGATAGATGAATGGATAAAGGACATTTGGTACATACGTACAATGGAATGTTACTCGGCCATAAAAAAGAAGTAAATCTTGCCATTTGTGACAACATGGGTGAACCTAAAGGGTATTATGCTAAGTGAAATAAATCAGAGAAAGACAAATACCACATGATTTCTTATATGTGGACCTAATGAACAAATAAAACAGAAACAAACTCAGATACAGAGAACAAACTGATGGCTGCTAGATAGGAGAGGGGTTGAGAGTTGGGTGGAAAAGGTGAAAGGATTAAAAAGCACAAATTAGTAGTTATGAAACAGTCATGGAGATGTGAGGTACAGCATAGGGAACAGTCAATAATATAACTAACTATGTATGCTTTCAAATGGGTACGAGACTTATCAGAGTGGTCACTGCATAGGTTATAGGAATCACTATCGTGCACACCTGAAACTAATATTGAATGTCGATGGTAATTGGAAAAATTGTAAATATTATAAAAAACAATTTCTAATTTTGAGGATAGGTAGAACAGTATCAGTGTGCACAGTGATTGACAAATTAGATTGCGAAAGTGATACTTTGGAGAGGAAAAAATGGAATACTTGCAGTTGGTAAAGTGCTATATTAACAAATAATAGCTGAAAAAATAATCAAGCTCGAGATAATCTGAAATCAGATAAAATTTGGTAAGTGGTGAAATATCCGCAGAGAGGAAAGTAGAACTGAATATTTTTGAATAGTCACACATCTTATAAACTAAAATTTTTTAAAAGTACCAGTGAGATCTAAACGATAACATTGCAATAAATCAATGGCAAAATTAAAGAGGAATTGCAATAGGAGAAACGAATTAAAGCAATGCATAACCCTTCTGATTCCTTATTCAACATACTCAATCTGAAAACCAATAATATAATCAAGCAGTTGCATAACACTGTGAACTAAAGATAACTCAAGATTATGTATGTGTATCTACCTATCTATAGCGTCGAACATGGTTTTAGTGTTAACGAATAATTGTCTTATATACCAAATGTAAATTGCACAATCCTAATAAACAATCACAGTACTTAGTTAAGCAGATCATTATATTCTCTATCTTTTTGCAGATATTAGAATTTACTATAAGTTATGCTGTAAAACTGTATCGGTAAAGTTTTTCTTTAACTAAATATATAATCCTAAAGCATGTACTCCAATTAAAGTCTTAATTTTTTTCTAATCTTTAAGATTGCAACAACCAATGTTGTTAGCCTGTGCGATGTTAAACCAAGTTTAGAAAACAGAGGTAACTAACAGGACTTTAAAAAGGCAAAACTGGGTTCAAATACATTTTTAAACAGAAATAAATTCCAAATGTAAAAGGATTATAAAAGCCTAAAAAAGATACCCAGGGAGTTTGAATTTAGAATTCTTCATGAGAAAATATAATTGTCTTCTCCTTCCAAAAGTTATCACCATTCTGTGAAAAAATGATTCCAGTCAATTCAGGAATGCTGTAAGATGATATGAGAATAATTCCAAATAAAAAGGAATAAGGAAAGTTTTCTGGAAGTAGGAAAATCTGTAGTGCACCTTGAGGGGCGGGCAGACCTCATCTGGCAAATGGAGGAAACGGCTCGAGCGAAAGCCAGGAGCTGGGAATGCACACAATGTGTACCAGGGCAAGCACACTGGGCTGGGCGGAGGGCAAGGGAAGTCTAAGAAGGTACTAAATTCTGGGGACTCTGAATGCGAATGTGACTGAGGCACATATTGGGCCTTGTATTTACATAATGTGGAACCCCGTAATTTTTTTAACAAAGGAATAGCAAAGTTGGATCTGTGTCAGGGAGATAAACTGGCAGCAACATACAGGGCAGGGCGGGGAGACAGAAAACTGCAAAGCCTCCGAAAAGCAACCGCAGATGACAAGAAGCCTTCTCTTCATCTCAAACCACCAAGCAAATTGCTTTGCACATAACTGATGATGTCCAACAAACTTTTCTGATGTCTTGCGTGGGAAGAAGAACAGAACTATGAAGCAGCAAAAAATCCTATAATATTGAGAAAACCGTACTTTAACACATTTCTGCTTCACGGTGAGGAGTATATTCGTATTCATGTAAACAACTCAGGAAAGTCTTACTCTTAATTTTTTACTGTTTTTATAAAGATGAATAAAAAGGATAGTGAAAGCATTATGTGATTTATAAGGTATTGAAAGGAAGACAGCAGTCCTAAAAGACTCTAATATTTCTGTGTGTTTCACACAAAACATGGCACCTACAGGTATTTTTCTTGTTGTTATTTGTCTGATGTCTCTAAGATGGATAAAAATGATTTTTTTTTTTTTTTAATGAAGCTATGTGCCCCCACCATCTTGACCGGAACTCTAAAGCTCTTACAGGCATCTTAAAAGTAGGATTATGTCCCTCCAAATGGAATCCAGAGTCCTGGAGGAGAGTCAAACACACAGAAGCAACACAGCACGTGCTCTGGGGTCAGGCCCCTGGTTTGAATACCAGCAATAACTTACTAGTTATATGATCCTAAGCCAGTTAAACTCTCAGAGTTGGTTTGGGCACAATGATTAAAGATATGATTTATTGAGAACCTAACCCAGTGCCTGGCTCTGGTACTCCATAAATTATAGTAGTAATAATGATAATAGCTATTGTTCTCATTATATAAAAAGAACATCTCAATTTGAATAGATTTAGAAATTGTCTAAATCCATGTTAGGTTTTCAATTTTAAAATTCCAGGGAATTACAAAATTTTATCTTTTCAAGTGAATCTTACAAAATACTTGATGCTTCAGAACAAGGCCCTTTAAAGAACTACTATATCCTATCTTTGTTGTAATTAGCCTAGTACCAAGTCTGAGATTTATATGAAAATATAACATTTCTAACAGTGAGTGATATAATAACAGAAGAAAATACAACTGCTTATCTAGCCAAAGAGGATTTCGGGGAAATGCCTCTACGATATCACTCAACTTTTTACTTTGTATCCGCTCCACTCCTTACATTACAAATAAGAGCCGGAGAAGAGCTTGCTAGACCGAATCCATGGTAAGGTAGAGGAAAAAGGCGACTGTCCCTCATCCCGACTCTCTTCACAAACACCCAATTCACCACAGGGATCATCCCTTTTTCAAGTTGCTTGCTCACTTCTGAACAATCAACCAACGCTGATTCTCGAGCAGTGACAACCCGAGCAAGAGTGGTATTAATCAGAGGTGATCGCACTGGTGGTTATCAGGCCGGAAATCTACCCTTCTCAAGTGGCAGCCTGAAAATGCAGCTCGGTTGGCGTTCCCTTCCCGCACACGCCACCAGACTCCTCTGCAAGCCGACGGAAAGGAAAGCCAAGAAGCTTCTTCTGCGCTAGGGTTAAATTACGCATTAAGGCAAACAAAATTTCCATCCTGACTCGTTTTGAGTTCGAATGATACTGGTTAATTAAAAGGATCTAACTGGTTACCATTAAAACAAGAAATTACAGATTCTCCACTTCTTACTATTCGAAGATATTCTATAGATATTCACGAAAAGGCTTTCTTAACATTCTGTGCTTACTAAAACTTTTTGCGGCAACTACCAGTTTCTACGGTAAATCGACAGGCTGGTGCCCAAAAGGGCCCTGAATCGAAAGGTGGTAAACGCAGGTGTGTGACAAAACCAGGAACTGCCCGGTGGAGACGGCCCGCGCGCCACTCCAGGTGACCACGATCGGCCTCGGATTTAACTCCACGGGGCTGCGGGGTTTCAGCGGGTTCCCGCAGAGAATACACGAAGAGCCACTGGAGCCTACTGCACTTTTTATTTTCCAATATCAGCGAACGCAGCTCGTCCGCTCTGCTCGCCCTGGACGATCCCCACAAGAAAGCGACTGAGCCTCGTCCCGGGGCGCGCTGCCCCGCACCCCGAGTTTCTGGTTTCTCGACGCCGCGTCCCCCCCGTCCTCCTCCGGACGGCGGTCGCCCCCAGACCGCGGACGCGGGGCCCGCCCCACCCGCACGCACACTCCCGGTCGCCCCCGTCCGCGGGGCGCCCTCCAACGCCCCCCAGAACTCACCTGGCGCGGGCCGGCGAGTGCGCAGAGCGCGGGGGCCGCGGAGCCGCAGCAGCCGCCGCCTCGGGCGCCGGGCGGGTGGCCGCGTCCCCGCCCCCCGGCGGGCGCCGGGCCAGGCAGGGACACCGCGGGAGGCCGAGGCGCGCCCCTCGCGCCCGCCCCCAGCCGCGCGGGACCACGTGAGCCAGCGCTCCCCGCTCTCCCCTCGGCTGCGCAGGGGTCCCGCCGCCAGCTCGGGGTGCAGCGCCGCCCGCCCGCTCCCGCGCCCCTCCTCTGCGCCTGCGCCGCAGCGCCCGTCGCTCGCATTCAAACCGACAACGCCCCGCGTCTTTCGGACCCGCCAATGGCCGGCGCGGGGCGTGGAGGGCGGGGCGCTGCGTGGTGGGCAGAGCGGGACCCGGCGCGGCTCGGTCCTCCCGGCCCCCGACCGCCGAGTCGAAGTTGCTTCCCTGTCCTCTTCTTTCTTCTCCAGACACTAAAGGGCCGAGCGATGAATATCGTCCTGACAGAGCTGTGCGGAGAGAGTCGAGCCCAGACCCTTCGAAAAGATGGGAGCCCCAAACAAGTGCCCCCTGCGCTGAGGGCTCGCCCAGGCCTAGAGAAGGAGTATCCCAAGCGGCATTTGTGTGTTGTTTGAGAAAAAAGAGGGCTCTGTGAAAGGAACAGGGGGACCGTGTGACAGTGTGAACAAGGCAGCCTCAGTTCTGGTGGCTGTGTCACAATTCTGGCGTTTCCAGCTGTTTAAAAGGGAAACTTCTGTTGACTGCAGAATCGCTAGTTCCCAGGAAAATCGAGTGGCACTTTTACTGTTTCAGGCTGCTACCTTCCACATACACTGAGAAGAATAAATTTTATTTTTATTTTCATTCACTACCTCTCCATACCAAGGTAACCAAAAAATGGGTCTCAGTTTGTTCTCCACAAAAACACCAAGACTATAGTCTCTCTGGGCGAAAGAATCTGATGGACTTAGATTATTTCTCAGATATTTCTCCACTGAAATGAAATTTAAATGTTTCTACAGGCTCAAGGATATGTTGAAGAAAATCCCAGTTATAGTGTCTCTCTGAATGAGATAAATAGTGACCAAACACGGTTTCTCTTATTTGGAACATGTTATGGCAAATGGTTAAAATAGCAGCCTTGGCATCAAACTAGACTTACATTTGAGTTCCACCTCTGCCACTTACTGGCTAAATGACCTTGAACAGGTTAATGATCCCCTTTAGCCTTAGTTTTCCTCAACTGTAAAACACAGATAATACTCTTTTCGTAAAGGTGATTGTGAAGCTTCAGTGACGTAAGTTTTGTTAAGTGGTTAACATAGTGCCCGACTGCTCAATAAATGGTACCTATTATCATTAGTATCAACAACTATCTTTAATATCAGGTGCTTATAAACAACTGCATTAGCTGGCTGTACTATCTCAGAGGTAGGTATTATAATTCTTTCTTACTCATAAACTCTCCTTTGGAGTTTTGAAACGAAACCCACAAAGGAAGTCCAATATATCAAATTCAACATGTCTAAATGAATCATTATTTCCTCCTCCCAAATCTTCTTTTACACATATGACTTCTCATCACTCATATAAATTATCTCTAGCTTACTCAGATTGAATTATCTTTTGAATTAGCTTTTAAAAAGCATAAATCAGATCATGTCACTCTTCAACTTGAAAACCTTTAGTGACTTCACACTTGATTTAAAACCCAATTCCCTACCATGGCCCGCAAAGCCCCAAACCATCTTGCCCTACTTCTGTTTCTACGCTTCTGCATGTCCCTCTCCTCCTGGTATACTACCTGCCAAGTAGACAGGGCATTCCTTGGGGGCCTCTCAGGCCTTCTCCCTGACAGTTCCCTCTGCCTAGATTTTTTTCCCCCAGGCTCTTTGAATAGCTAGCTTCTTTTCTGCCCTCAGTTTTCAGCTCATTCATTACAGTACTCAGCAAGTATTTAATAAATTTCTGCTCCCTGTCAGAAACTGTTCTCAGTTCTGGGAATACAGTAATGAGCAAGACAGAACACAGGCCCTGCTCTCATGGAGTTCAATAAAATAACAAAAATATCCGGATGTGATATGTAAGAGTGAGCGACTGAATGACTACTCGACACTGGGGGTCAAGGTAAGAAAGGTCATGCTGAGAAGATGATATTCAAATTGAGGTTTGAATTACAAGGATGAGGCAACTTTCAAGCCAAGTTCAGGGAAGAGCACATTAGGCAAAAGGAACAGCTATTGCAAAGTCCTGTGAGGACAAGCTTTGTGGGTTTGAGAAACTAGAAGAAGGGCGCTGTGTCTTAATGAAGTGACGGGGAGGAGAACATACAAGATGAAGTCACACCAGATCACACAGGCCTTTGTAAGCCAAGGTAATGAGTCTGGGCTTTATTTTCTAAATATTATAGTAGCCCATGGAAGATTTTAAGCTTGGGAACAACTTTATTTGTATATATTTTTAAAAGAGCACTCTGAAACAAATACAGAATTCGAAACTTTCTACAAGACAACTAGCCCAGATTCTTCATAAACATCATTGTATGAAAAAAGAAACAAGCCAAAAAAAAAAGCCATGAATCTTGATTAAGTCTTGAATCAGAGAGAGAGAAAAAGAGAGACAGAGACAGAGACACTATAAAAGACACTTAAACAATTGAGGAAATTTGCATATAGGCTATATATTAGATGATATTATGGCATTTCTGTTACTTTTCTTACATGTGACATAGACTTATGGTTATATAGGAGAATTTATTTTTAGAAAATGCAAGCTGAAATATTTAAGGTTAAATCATCATGACTTATGCAACTTATATTCAAATGGTTCAGCAAGAGACAGAGGGAAAAAAAGTACAAACCGAATATTAACAATTGAATTTAGGTGAAGATATATGGGGATACACACACACACAATTCTTGTACTATACTATTCATGTATTATTCTTTTATTTTTTTATATATATTTAGACTTTTTCAGAATAGAAAGTAGTGAAGAAAATGAATCTGTAGACTTCCATTTCTGACAGTAATGAACTAAATACCCTGTCCAACTCTGCCACTGAGAACTACTTTAAAAGCTTTTAAATATTTAAAAAAATAGAAAATTTATCGATGAGCTGGTATGAAGTAAGGATGTCTCAGAAGCTAAGAACTAGAAAAGAGATAAGCAGAGCATTGAAGCCAAGTTTTGTCTTGACTCAACCAGATGAACTTGAGTTTTAGTTGTGATCATCTCATGAGGCATGGAAAGAAGAGACAAAGGCCAGGTCATTCCGGGATGAGCAATCTCGTCAGACTCCACACATAGAGCCAAGATCCCCAAGGGTTTCTCTAACCTTTTCTCTGGAGACGACAAGAGAAAACCACCTGTAATCAGGCTTAACAAAGAATGGAAGATGAAATATCATCTCTGAGATTTTTTTAAACAATCTGTTCTACCTGAGTTGTCTGAAAAACCTAAGCACATAAAGTGGTTTCAGGTTATTGGTGCCCCTAGGCAACGGGCAAGGGTAAACCAAATCACCTCTAAAGAAACCTCCCTGCTTTAAAGTATGTGTGTCGCTCACCCACTCCAAATTCACATGTTTAAGCCTAATCCCCAATGTGATGGTAGTTGGAGGTAGGGCCTTTGGGAGGTGATTAGGTCATGAGGGTGGAACCCTCAGAAGTGAGGTGAGTGCCCTTATAAAAGAGAACCCAGAGAGCACCCTCACCCCTTCTAACGTGAGGACACAGCAAGATGACAGTCTTCCGTACGCAGGAAAGTAGGTCCTCACCAGACGCTGAATCTTCTGGCAACTTGATCTTGGACTTTTTAGCCTCCAGAATTGTGGGGAATAAATGTTTTGTTTCAGCAATTCGATTTATGGTATTTTTTCAGCCCAAGTTGATTAAGATACCAACTTCAAAAATTTCCGCAGAAAAAGTTACAAGAAATGTAAACTCTCAATCCAATCAGAAATCATACAAAGAAGCAAGGCATCTTATATAAGAATTAACAGGGGAAAAAAAAGCAGATAACAGAATCAAACTCATGAAGACTTAGAAACTGGAATTATCAAACATAGGTAATAAATATTGAATATATTTAAAGAAATAAAATCAAAGATTGAAAATATAAATAAAGAACAAAATTCTGGGGAAAATGGAAAGGCATTTTGAAAAAGAATCCAACAAAACTTCTAGACTTAAAAACATAATAATTAGAATTTAAAATTCAATGGACATATTTAACAGTAGATTAGGCATGCTGCAGAGAGAATTCCCAAACTGAATGATAGACATGAACTGTTTTTTTCCATATTAAAGAGAAACATAGAGGATAGATCTAACATATGTCCAATCAGAATCCTAAATGAGAAGAGAAATGGACAATACTTTAAGCAAGAACGTTAGAAAGAAGAAAAAAAGAAAGAAAAAAATTTTTTTTCCCCCTTAAGATAAAGCTAGGGTGGCTGGACTTTTCTCCAAGTTATAAATGACCGCATTGAGTCAAGGCAAATTTGAAGAACCAGGTAGATAACACCTGTTGCTTCCTTTTCCAACAAAGTCTATCGGAGCGTAACAGTGCTCCCTTGGCTGAAAGTCAGAATATCAGGTGTGGAGTTTCCCTGGCAAGAATGTGGACTTGGTAGCTCCACCTTTTGGAAAAAGCGGGAGAAAATAAGGAGAAAGGAGCTTTCCAAAGGAATACCTAAGAAAAGGGGCATAAGAAGAAGACTTCAAAATGCAGGGGAAATAGCCTATCAACAGGCTTAATCTTTCAGTTGAAATATAAGTGAATCAGTAATAATGATAGCTAAGATATATTGATGCTAAATATACACCAGGCATAGTTCTTGGCACTTTACGTGTTTGAGGTTTATACCTGGACCCTGACTGATATATGGACTAAATGAATTAATGCATGTAAAGTGCTTGGGACAATGCCTGGTACATAATAAGTGCTGGATAATTTTTGCTATTACTATTATTTTAATAAATAATTAATCTTCACAACATCCCTATGAAATAGGTACTAATATCATCCCCATTTTACAGAACCTTAGGGTCGTTTTCCTAGACACGGATCCCGAGACAGGGATTTAGATCCATACGATTTATTGGTGGTGGTGTTTGGGGTGGGGGTGGGGGCTCTTCAGGAGGAACCTGTAAGGAAGGGAGTGAAACAGGATAAGGAATCAAAAAGCACCAAGCAAGAATGGAGCCAAGGAAATCTTGGCCTGGTTCTGATTCACAGGGGGAGAGTTCTAAAGCCCAGAGCATAAACCTCACCCTAGAATAAGCCCTCACTTCACAGAAGGGAACTGGTTTTGTAAACCCCTGTATCGCGATAGGGTGGGAGATAATGTCCCCAGGTCCGGCAGGTCCCTCTCGCACAAACTCTACAGGAAGGGAGGCAGCTATAATCTTTAGTAACCAGCCTCACAACAGCTGGGAAATGCGTGTACTGGTCCGAAGGGCATCTGAACAGGGCACCTGGACAGCATCTGCCACACCTGGTAAACGGCAGAGACAACCTGTCTCAGGAGCAGTGCTTTCAACCTCTTCCTGCACTGCCTCTTATAAAGTCAAAAGGAAAATGAAAAATGGAGACATATGTGACCGACAAAGGGTTAATACTAAACACTTAGTAGTTAAAGAGCTCTTCCAGTGAAACAACTCAAAAGAAAAAAAAGGCAACGATCCAATAGAGAGACAAAGGCCAAGGCCCACCGCTTTCAGTGGAAGTTCAAGGAATCACGACGAGCCCACAAATGAACTTCAGCTTTATTAGTGTTTAAATAAATGCAAATTAAAACAATGGGACACCTTTTTTGCCTATCAGATTGCAGATCAAAAAAGAATGGTGATACTCGTTGGTGAGGATATGATGAAATTTGTCCTCTCACGAGCTGCCGTTGGGCCTAGAAATTGGTGTAAGCATTTTGAAGGAAGATTTTTCAGTATATATCAAAAGCTTCAGTACCTGTTCACCAAAAAATTCCACTGTTTGGGACTTTATCTACGTAAATGATCAGATAAGCATGCAAAATGAATGTTCCAGATGTTCCTCACCTTTATCACAAAATCATTTTTAATATGGAAATATTGACACAACTTAGATACCCAGAGGATTGGGGAAAACAGATCCTGTTCATCCGTTCAGTGGAATATGATGCGGCCCTTAGAAACGAAGGCTTAGATGTATACTGCTTGACTAAGAAGAGGCAATGTATTGGATTGAATTCTTTAAGGATCAGGTTATAAAACACTATAAATATTAACATCTTCTAACACATTTTACAATGAGCATGTATTACTTTTTGTAATTACAAAAACTAGTCATAATTGGATAATAGATAAATGAGCAAAGGGCAGAGATAATTTGCCAAAGAAGCATAAAAATGGCTAATAAGCAAGTGAAAAATGTCCAACCTTACCAGTTATCTAAGTATTCCAAATTAAAACAATGCTGGAATACCTTTTTTTTTTTTAACAAAGATTTTTTAAATGTTACTGTTTAGTGCTGAAGAGTATATCAATATGTCACTCCCATGTTGCTGGTGAGAATATATGCTTGTACAGACTTTCTGAAATCCATTTGGCATATATTTTAAGAATATTGAAATATTAATACTCTGTCCTAATACTTTCCCACCTAAGAATCTATCCCAAGGAAATAATTTAAAATATAGGCAAAGATGTTTACCATTATGTTATTTTAAAATATTGAAAAACTGGTTATAACTTAAATGTCTGTCATTAGGGAAATGATTGATTAATTACAGTATAGTCATGTAGTGAATATAAGTATTAAAAACAGGTATTGAATTCAAAGTTTTTAATAACATGAGGAAAGTTCTTGATGTTAAATGGAAAAAAAAACATGTTACAAAATTGTTTCTACATTATGACCCCAACCATGTAAAACATTTTTAATAAACACTAGAAGGAATTATACTGAAACATTCTGACTTTTTATACTTTTCTCTACTTTTTACATTTTCTACAATAAGCAGGAAAACATAAATTAATACAAAAGGTTAAAAATTAAGAAAAAATTACTGTGGAATTATATATTCCCCATAAGTGCGCCTGTCACTTCCTTCTAGGCTTTCTATTAAAACAAACAAAAAACTTAGATATGAAACAGATTAAGTGCTTAGGAGAGAGGGAACAACAGAGAAGTTAGGAGTCTGATGGGTCGAGGGAATCTATCCTACACTAGGGTGCCTCCCAGACTGAGGGGGTCCCAGGATGTAGAACTTTCTCTTTTAAATCCAGAACAGGCGTTGGTGAAGTCAGGTGGAACTCTTTGGGGCTCGTGGAACAAAGAAGCAAGGTTTAAGAGGCCTGTCTGAGAAAAGAGAAGCACCTAAGTGGTTCAGGCCTTTAACCAGGAAACAGCCCGGTGTTCTTTGACGGGTTTAACTTTCTGGGCTCCCTAAAGTTGAGGTGGTCAATATCACTGCTTAACAGCAGATCTGGAAGAGGCTGGTTAGCAGCAGTCCAAGGCTCTTAATTCACAAGGTGTCACTTGCGAAAGAAGTTGCACAACGAAACTTGCTACCCTGTAACTTCAAAGATCTCTTAGTAGGGTGGTCTGCTTAAGAGGGAAGCAGGACTCTCTTGCGGCCACCCTAGCAATCTATGTGTCTAACTTCTAAGAGTCTGTCTGCCTTTAGGGTAGTGTGTGTGCTCAGATGTTCTCTGAAGATAATAAATACCTCCTGTTTTATGGCGTTATTATTGGTCTTAATTATGGGATTGCAAATATGCCCAGAGGTTTCCTCTGACGGGCAAATCACACGAATCAAACCATAGTCATTTAGGACTCTTTCTTCCTTAGTGGCTATGCTCCACCTCAGAGAGGTGTCACTGACCCTTCCCAAGCTACTTATTTTTTGCATCAATAGCATCTCAGTAGGACCCCGATCTCAGACACATAAAGGAATAAGTACGTTAGAGATGCCTCGCTTCCCAGTTAGCTCATATTTCTTCTAAGAAACCAGGCGTAGTCATCCTACAGATACTTGTTAGCCTGCTGGAGGGATTGTGCAGAAACGGATCTTTTGAGAATATTGAGCAACACTACCACGTCAGCGTCTACAAACTTGCTTCATCGCTTCTACTCACCACACGTTACAACTGCCCACCCACTGACCAAGGCTTCCTTTAAAACATCTGTGAGTTCTCAGAACCCCTTAAACCTACTGAAAAGGCTTATAGATGTTCTCTCCGTCAAGCTAGGTATAAAGACCTTTGCAATTAATTGAGCTTTCTCAATTAAGTTTCTACATTAGGAAAGGAGGAGAGAGACACAGAAAAGGCCTGACATGTATTGAGCACTCACCATGTGTCAGACACTGAGCAAGGCACTCTGTATACTTATCTCATTTAATGCCCACACACACCCTTTTTATGATTGAGGAAACTGAAGTTCAAATCAGTGGATAACTTATTCAAGGTCCTCAATTAATAAGGAGCGGAACGAAGACGAGTCTGGTTTTTTAAAAGGTGCCGTTTCTATTCTCTTCATGCAGCCAGACGAGTCTTCCTCCCTTTCTTCTTCCCTCTCCACCCCTCCTTTCCTCTCCCTTCCTTCCACCAATAGTTTACAATCGTGATAAATGCATCGCAGAGTGCTCCGAAGGCTTGTATCAGAGGAACGGGACCTAGTAAAGCAGATGAGGGAAGGTTCTGGAAGAAGTGACACGCTAAGGGATGAAGAAGAAATAATCAGGTAGAAGGGAGAAAGGTAAGGCAGATGCTTTAGGCAGAGTGCGCAGCGTGAAGGGAGGGCCCCAAGGTGGTCAGGAGACAGGGGTCTTGAGGAACCACAGAAATGAAGTCGGGAGTAAGAATGCAGAGTGGAACGTGGCTGGCAGGGCAGGCGGGGGCCAGGAGAGTGAGCGCTTGTAGCTGGCAGAGAGGACCCTGGTCCTTTACTGAATGTACTGCACCCTCAGCTGAAGCACGAAGGAAGAGGAACACTTCTGGTCTTTTCAGAGAAAACATTTCTTATCTTTAGAGCAGTATTTCTTAATGAAGGCCCCATTGGCACTTCGGGTGTGAAAATTCTTCTAGGTACAGGACTGTTCTGCACCTAGCTGCCACCCTGGTCTCCAGGAGCTAAATGCCTCCTGTTGAGAACCACTGCTCTAGTTTGGGCTGCAGGAGTGTCATTGCCACCAAATTCCTGGCCATGCTTTGTCCGCTCACCTATCAACATCGGATCTCCGCTTCTGTTGGATGTCCTTCCCTATAGATACTCTAATGGCTCTCACGTTTGTCTCTATGACATACTAGGAGTATTTCTAATTCCATGCAATGACGGTTGAGTCTCTGCTACATGCCAAGGTTGGGAGTATAGGTAGGCGAGTGACAGAGACAGATGTAAAACAAGTAATTACAATATGGTGGGGTAAGTGCAACTGAGGAAGCTTGTACAGGTGACAGAGGTGGCAGAGGAGGAAGTAACGGCCTCTCCTGGCCAAGGAGGCCAGGAGGCAGGGCATTCCAGGCAGAGAGGACAGCGGCACATTCAAAGACATGGAGACATAAAACGCCAGGTGAGCTGGGCAGCTGCAAACATCTCGGCATCGCTGAAGCATGAATTTCAAGTCATGGTGTAGCAGGGAGAAGGCTGGAGAGGCGCGGACAGCCGCAGTTCACGAAGGGCCTCGTCTGCACGCTAAGAAGCTTAGGTAGTATGCAAAATAAACTCCCGAATGTGTTACATTTGCAAACCTTTAATCATCCTGAAGTGATAACATCTGAAGGAGGTGTTTAAGAATTTTCTGAAGAGCTATATCGATAAGGTTACCGCAGTGTGACACAGTGTCTCTCTGTCTCTATAACCTCATTTGTAAAGTGCCTGTGTGCCTGGGAGGATTTTAAAGTTTCTTTTCATGTAGTGTTATTTTTTAACAGCTTTACTGAGCTATAACTGACATATAATAAACAGCACATATTTAAAGTACACAATTTAAGACCTGAAATTTGTATGACACCTGTGAAAACTATAACCACAAACAACATATCACTCCTAAAAATTTCCTCACATGCCTTGGTAACCCCTCCCTCAACTTCTACTCCAACTCCAGGCAATCGCTGATCTGCTTTCTGTCGCTACATATTAGTTTGAATTTTGTAGAATTTTAATTAAATGGAATCATACAATATGGTTTTTTTGGGGGGGGCGGGTCTGGCTTCTTTCAAATAGCATAATTATTTTGAGGTTCATCCATGGAGTTGCACATATCAATAGTTTTCATTTCTCACGTTTTAAAACTTTCCACTTTTGAAGCATGCCCTCCTACAGTATTTACTCTATCTTAACAGCTTTGCTCCATGGAATGACAAAGCTCCACTTTAGGAGCAGCCTTGTGTGTAAGAGACCTCCTGCAGGTATGAGATGCTGCCTGGGGCTGAGGCACAGATCTCAGTTTTCTAAGAATTCTCTAAAATATAAAAAGAGTACTGTGGGAAGCGAAATAATGGCCTCGGAAGATGTCCCCATCCCAGCCCCTGGAAACTGGATATGTTACTTTACACGCCAAAAGGGACTTTGCAGGTGTGATCAAGGATCTTTAGATGAGGACACCATCTTGGATTATCTGGGTATCCCCAATTTTATAATCACAGTAATTCTTATAAGTAGAACAGGGACACAAGAGAGTCAGAGTCAAAGAGATGTGAAGATGCTGTGATGTTGGCTTTGAAGATGGAGGAAGGGGTCACGGGCCAGGGAACGGTCTTTAGAAACTGGAGAGGGCAAGGAAATTCTCCCCTGGAGCCTCCAGAAGGAATGTAGCTCTGCCTACACCTTGATTTTCAAGCCTATAAGATCCATTTTTAGACCTCCGACGTCCAGAACAAAAAGATAATAAATTTGTATTGTTTTAAGCCACTAAGTTTGTGATAATTAGTTATAGCAGCAATAGGAAATTAGGACAATTACCAATCCTGGAAGGAAAGAGAGAGAGAGAGAGAGAGAGAGAGAGAAGGAAGGAGAGAAAGAAAAGCTCTGGTGAGTCCGACCACTTCTATTTTTCCTTCCACTTTGTGACAAGTGGTCTAATAGGAGCAGAAGCAAGTTGGCATTAAATCAGACTGACCAACCTGTAGCTGCTACCCTGAGCTCATTTTCTCATCTTAATGGGGGGGGTGATATGGTATTTATCTCGAGGTGCCGTGGAGAGGATGGATGAGATGATACACGCAAAGGGCCCAGCATGGAGTAGGCCCTCAATAAATATTCACTCTTCACTTCCCATCTAATATTTGAATCCAAGAGACTAAATCATCACTGACAGTGACCTGCTGTGTGATTTTGGTGTAGCTACTTCCTTCCCTTTAATCTGCTCCATGAGTTCAAAGGGAGATGCTCCTTAAGTCTCTGAGAGTGTTTAGAGCTTGTAATGTGGCTGGATCCTCTTGGTTAAAAAGTGCCATTTAGATGTAAGATGCTATTAACTTTTCAGCAGGTAATTACTTCCTGTCCTAAATTGCTTAGCGCTGTACTAAGGTTCCATCTCTGAGCTGATCTTGCTTAACAGGGTGACAAAATACCTCACCTGGATGTTATGAGTCTTAATTAATTAATGTTTATTAAGCCTACACAAGCCCATCATAAAAGTCTAAATGTTGAGTATTATTTACCTTTCCTATGGTTGTCACTTCCAGTATTTTAATATAGCAGCTAATACTGTCAGATAAAAGTTGGCATTTCAGCATTGAATTAGGTAATATACACTTTGTAGTCACGTGGGGGAGGGGGCGTCTAATAACTATTTAAAGAGCTTTCTGCTTTTTACAAGAAAAGGTCTAGGGAAATAGAGCTATTATTTTTCTATGAGAGCATAATTCATAACAGATTTACATTTCAAATCCTTATCTCACATAAAACCATACAGATTGACCAAAAAAGCTAAAATTTTGAAGTGCTGAGATATTTTATGTAATAGTTAATTTTTTTTTTCATCCACAGCAACCCTTGGTTGACCTCACAGATTCAAGGACCTTGTCAGTTTACAGTCCCTTATTTTTAAATTTTTTTATTTTTTTTACACCTATAGCACCTGGTCTTCTTAGGTGGTCTCCCATCCAAGTACTAGCCAGGCCCAACTCTGCTTAGCTTCCAAGATCATACGAGATCGGGCTTGTTCAGAGTGGCATGGCCATAGACAGTTACATTTTTAAAGTCAATGCTTATCAGATATTAATGTTCTAAACGCTGTGCTCGCATTAAAGTTAAAACAGGTGTAACCCAACTCCAACATTTCACATTTACTTAGAGAGTATCACTATCTGCATAAATTTCCAAGTACATATAACTGGTTCATCAGGGCGAGGTTGAGGGCAGAGGATCCACACGGCATAAAGACTTGGGTTCCATAGTAAATGGCTACCACGTTGGACTTACTATGTGACAGACACCGGGATAAGTCACTGCATTATCGCATTTTATTCATACATTAACCTTTTGAGGTAGGGTTGTCATCATTTTGCAAAATAGGAAAATAAGACTCAGAGAAGTTAGGTAAATTGCCCCGAATTGTGAACTTAGAAAGTGGCAGAAATAGAATTCAGACTCGTGTCCTGTCTCCCAGAGCAGGAGTTGCCCCTAGGTGGTATAGACAACTGGGTAAGTGGCTCATAAGTATTCCTGTTAGTTGACTACAGATATGTCTAAACCATAGAACGAAATGCTCTAATGAAGGTAACCAGCTTTTCAAGTATTTAGATAATCATCTTTCCCTTTTTTTTTAATGCCATGTATATTTCTTTCTCTGGTTAGTTCATTTCCTTTGCTCTCTGGGGTCATTTTCTTATTACTCTAAATGATCTTTATCATAAAATTCTTGGGAAGTACAAAAAGACACGATGGCTGAGTCGTGATTAGCTCCTCCCCAGCCCTTGCCCGCCTTCACACTCATGCTGCCAGGTTCCATTGATTTTCTTTCCAAAGTATGTCTTACATCTCGACGACATCTACTTTATTTATTTATTTATTTTAATTAATTTCTTATGGTGACATTCGTTAATGTAATTGTAAGCTTCAGCTGTACAATTTAACAGTAAGGCATATATATATTGCATTGTGTTCCCCTCCCATTGTTATATTTCTGTCACCATATATTTGACCTCTTTTACCTCACCTACCTCCCCTTTCCCCCCACTCTGGTAACCACTAGTCTACTGTCCATGTCCATGAGTCTCTGTTTGTCATGTTCATCTGTTGCTTTTAGGTTTATACCCCACATATATTGATATCATGTGGTTTTCAACACTTTCTGTCTGGCTTATTTCACTTAGCATGATTAACTCAAGGTCCATCCACGTTGTTACAAATGGCAGTATTTCATCTCTTCTTATGGCTGAATAATATTCCATTGTATATATGTACCACAGCTTCTTTAGCCAATCTTTTATTGTAGGACACTTCGGTTGCTTCCATGTCCTGGCCACTGTGAATAATGCTGCTATGAACATCGGTGTGCAAATATCTTGTCAGATGAATTTTCAAGTCTTTAGGGTAAATACCCAGTAGAGGGATTGCAGGATCATATGGTAGATCAATTCTTAGGGTTTTGGGGACCCTCCATACTGTTTTCCATAGTGGCTGTACCAATTTGCAGTCCCACTGGCAGTGTATGAGGGTTTCTTTCTCTGCATTCTCTCCAACATTTGTTATTACTTGTCCTGTTGATTATAGCTATTATAACAGGTGTGAGATGGTATCTCATTGTGGTTTTGATTTGCATTTCCCTAGCAGCTAGCAATGATGAGCATCTTTTCATATGTTTGTTGGCCATTTGTATGTCCTCTTGGGAGAAGTGCCTGTTCAGTACTCTGCCTATTTTTTGATTGGATTTTTTGTGGTGAAGACCTTCATTTTTGAAATCTTCACCGTCACCACCCACACTAGCTCCTTTCAGCTTCTTGAATACACAACACTCTTTCTCATCCTCAGCTCTTTGTACATGTGTCCCCTTGACCTGGGACACTCTGCCCGGACTGCATAGCTGGCTTTGCATCCTTCAGGCTCCAGCTTGAAAAGCGCATCCTCAGAGAGCCCTTCCTTGCCTATCCTATCTCAGGACAATTTTCTCTTCCTTTCTAATGTTCTTTTCCTATCCTTCATAGCACTTACACCATTTATAGTGTATAATATTCTAAATCCCTTGCATGCAATTAATATTTTAAAGTGCTCAGAACAGTGTAAGGCACTCTTCTAAGTAAATGAGATGTGTTTTTTCTTTTTTAAATCAGCTATTCCCAAAATAAGAAAACAAAAAGAAAAAACATCAGTTCCCATAACCCTCACAAGCCCATATGGCAGTGCTATTAATATCCCACTTTACAGATTGGCAAACTGAGGAACAGAGAAGACAAGCCAAGGCCGCACAGTTCGTGGGTAGTAGAGTCTTGCTACCAACTCAGTCTGGCACCAAAATTCACACTCCTAACCATTTTCCGTATTTTCTTTTCATTCCAGGACTAGCATAGTGACTTGCAACTAATAGGTATTTTCAATAAATATTCTTTAATAAAACAACTCTAATGTAAAATTAAAATGTACCTGTAATCCTACCACATAGAGATTTTGGGAATACGTTCTCTAGAATTTTTTCCTATTGCAAGGATGAACTTTTTATCAAAATCATCTGTGGAGCATAGAACAGGCATCGATGTGTGATATGTCTGACATTTTATTCATTTAAAAAAATGTTTAATTTCAAGTCAATGTTCTTTCTTTAGGCAGGCGGTGAAAGGTGGGGGAGAGAAAGATAAATCTTTAAAGAGAAAGAACTTTCCTAAAATATTTTTGCCCCTTATCTCCAGACAGAGGCTGCCAAACTTAAGCTAGAAAGATTAGGGAATAACAGTATTAAAAAACAAAACAAAACACAAAAAACTATACATCTTCTTTTTTTAAACTATACATCTTTATATCAGTGTGTTTTAAAGTTCGTCATTAGAATTATTATTAGGAAATCGATTGGCAAGAGTTTTCTGAATGTTCCCAAAGCATGGCAAAAGTCTGTGGTTTACATTACAAATTAGACAATCTATGATGATTACATCATTATGTCAGTGGGAAAATTGGATAAAAAGACAGCGCTGACTCTCAAAGAGCAAGAAAAACAAGCGAAGGCTGCTGGTAAAACACCAAGAAGAAGCTTCTCCAAATATGGCTTTGCTCACAGTTTCAAAAGATTTTTTTTTTCTTCTAAAATAGTTTCAGGATAAATAATTTGTAACAGCTGGTCATCAAACTCATGCATACTCACAGAAGGCCTACGTCTCTAAGACTGGCTATAAATAATAGATCCATCTGGCTCCCCAGGGAGGCCTGGATTGATTTGTTGTGCCATCACAATGTCTCCCTTCTGCCACTCAACAGTAACAGGCCGAAGCCACACTGAGTGGTATCTGGTTCCAGGGATGGACCCTGCATCTGTGGGTCCCCAATATTTCTGAGATAAAGTTAGACGGTAGGATTACCAGAGCATCATCAAAGGCAGTCATTGCAGAGGAAGCCTGTATCACATTACCGTTGAAAATATTTTAATCTAGAAAGAGCACACCGGATACAAAATCCACCGACACCTGACCTCTGGGTGTGGCCCAGCACACACTATTCTGAGCCATCTCCTATTTGCTTTCATGGGTAAACAGAAATCTCGATCTAGAAATAGAGAAAGAGAATTTGAAAATTAAAATGGAAGGCGAACTAAATATTTTTGAATGCTCTTAAAAGACACCCCCCACCCCAAAAAGATGCTTCGACATCAGAAGTTCCCTACGCAATCTTCAAAGCCAACTTCTCTCAGTCGAAGGAACCCAGAAGCAGGCACACCATGACTTCGAAGCTTAGCTTTTGTTCTATTGTTCAATTGCAGCCACCTTCCAACTATTGAAAAAAAAAAGAAAGATTTAAAGGATTGCTCATTCATATCCCAAGGCCCTTCGACTGGTTCACGCCATGATGTCCAGAGACCCCAAGACAGAGGTGAGTTTCTGTTGCTATGGCTACGGTTTTAGCCATTTGTGTTGAGGGCAGCATGTGCCAGCTGAACCCTTAGAGCAGCACATGGCTTTATGCAGCACAAATTATCGTTGCACTGTGTATTTAAAGCTTCTAACTGTAGTCAATTCACGTTCTTAATGACACACGTATAAAGGAGTAAGAATTTGGATTGTTGAATCAGTGCCTCCAAAAGTCAACTCCTATTTTCATTACGGTCAATAAGGTCCATCTTACAAGAGTGGGGTTTAGGACCTGGGAGTGGGAAGTGGCTGGTACCTTAGCGGAGGGAGGTGGGGAAGAGTGAGTAGAAACAATACTCGCTTTTGTATGCATGCTGTCTGGAGGCTAACAGAGGTCTAAACACGGAACAGAGGGCGTTGGGGATGAGGTTAAGAGATTGCCACAGGCACATGGCCCCAGTTTTCCTCTGGAGACGAAAACAGTGCTCTGATATATAACATTTCTATTACCACTTAATGGGTTTTGTGAACAGAACAAACATCACCTACCAGCCAGAGGCAGTGATTCGCTGACCGTCTTTGGCCTCTAAGCACTGAGGGGTTTGGGTTTTCCCATCTATAGATGTTCTTATTTGATTCCACCAGATTCCCAGTCATCCCAGCCATGCTTATCTTCTTCTCAAAGCTGGGCAGATGAGTGAGCTTAGGCCAGCACTTCGGCACCAAACTCGGACTTCATACTAAAGTAAACCACACGGGGAGAGACGTCAGCATGGTGAGCACCGTGTTGTTCGACCCTTCTCAGCATCCAGACTGCAGTGTTTTCACAGGACTGGGTCACTGGGATGTGGTGGCCTCATCTGCTCAGTGTTCACACTCAGGTGATTTGTGAGCTATTGCTGACCACATAATGGTCAGTAGAGCTGCATAAGCATCATACCCCCATATGAGTTCACCTGAACTCAGTAAATCAACTTGGGTTCTATAGAAAGGTTCTGTTGGGTTCCGACCAGAATCTCTTTGAATGAACCTTTGGATTTCAAGATTGAGCTGGGTATTGACGTGGGAAGATGTTCCAGTTCCTTCCAGCTACCTGTAAGGTGTCCGTCACAATGCTAAGGGTGTAGACTGTCCTTTAACAGGAAAAAAAACCTTTGGATATTTTGCACACAAATAATAATAGAACCTGTTTTCATATATGTAATGAGTTCTTCACGCTTCCGGATTATCCTGATGGTCTCTTTTTCTTAAGAGTCATAGCACATATTAAATTTTATTAGTTTAAATGGAATGACGTTTTAGAAACGAGTATCTGGCTGGCAAAGGGTCTTTTTTCCCTTGGTAAGAAGGGCTTGGAGCTCTGAAATGAGTATCAAGATACAAAGGCACAAGGGTGAGTTGGGGTTGTAGCCTGAGTCATTAAAAGTCCTGCAAAACAAGAATTCATCTTTCCTCTTTTCTATAGGCATTTAAAGACACTCTTTTTTCCCTCAGAACTTAGTCAACTTGTTTTTAAAAACTGAAATATATTTGACATATAACATTGTGTAATTTTAAGGTGCAGAATATTAATCTGATACATTTATATGTTGTAATATGATTGCCATTGTAGCAATAATTAGCAGCTCTATCATGTTACATAATTATTTCGTTTTAGTGGTTGGAATAATTAAGATCTAGTCTCTTAGCAAGTTTGAATATTATAATACATTTTGTTCTCTGTATTTACTATACTGTACATTAGATCTCTAGGGCTTATTTACTATTCATTGCAAGTTTGTATCCTTAAACAACATCTGTCCTATCCCTCCACCCCCAGCCCCTGGTACCCACCCTTCTACTGTTTTTCCAAGTTTTGCTTTTTAGATAACACCTCTAAGTGACAGCATCCAGGGCTTGTCTGTCTCTGACTTATCTCACTCAGCATAATATGCTCCAGGCCGTGCTCCAGGTTGTTGCAAATGGCAGGATGTCTTTCTCTCTCTCAGTGTGTGCATACCTTCTTTATCCATTCATTCACTGACAGACACTTAGGTTTTTTCCATAGCTTGGCTATTGTGAAGAATGTGAATAAACACGAGAGTGCAGATACCTCTTTGATATCCTGTTTTCATTTTCCTGGGATATATACCCAGAAGTGGAATTGCTGGATCGGATGGTAGCCCTATTTGTAATTTTTTGAGGAAACTCCACATTGTCTTCCTTAGTGACTGAATGGCTTTACATTCTCGTCAGCAGTGCACAAGTATTCTCTCTGCTCTACATCTTCACCAACACTTGTTATCTTTTGTCTTTTTGATGACAGCCATTCTAACAGGTGTGAGGTGATATTTCATTGTGGCTTTGGTTTGCATTTCCTTGACTGGTGATGTTGGACATCTTTTTATGTGCCTGTTGGCCATTTGGATGTCTTAGACAATGTTTTTCTTAAAATTATTTAGTGACGGTTTTCACCATCAAACAATATATTCATTTATAGATACGTTTTAAAAAGATTTTCAAAGCTCCTGTATAGCTCTAGTCTCATGTATGCCATTTCTTTACCCTTTAAATATCCCCATAGCTAAAGAGCCTAGCCTTCCGCACCTGGGCATTCTTCAGCATTCCAACACTGAGACTGGTTCCGTTTTTCATTTTTAAACTACCATTGATTAAATGCTCACTGTGCCAAGCATCCTGCCAAGAGCTTTACATGCATCATCTCATGCTCATCGAGCAATCCTGTGAACGAGGTATGATTATTCCTATTTTTCAGAAGAGGAAACTAAGACTCAAAAGAGTTAATCGACTTGCCCATGGCGTGTAGCTAACAAGTGTAGAAGCCGGAATTCAAATCTCGGTCTCTCGACTCCTGCTTTCCTACTGTGCTTCTGACTTTCCTGGGAAGCATTTTTCTTTGTTTTTCAACTTGGGATGGCACAGCCTGTCGTTCTGTTCATTAAGATATACCTCATTGTGCAGTAAACATTTGACGCTGTAAATGATTAAAGTGATGCTGTAGAGATTTCTTTTCTTCGTCCTCTCCTTTCCTCCTGCCTCCCTACCTTCTCTCTATCATTTTTAACAAAATATCTTTTTGAGTTATTGGCACATATCTGTAAATTAAGATTTTGTACAATGTTTAATAGATGTCTTTACCACATTTAGTTTGTATTTCTCTTTTCTTGGAGAGTTTTTTTTTTTTCTTTTTGGTCCAACATATTACTTTAGCTCTTTAGATCATCTAATAAATCACAAGTTCCAGACTCATAAACATTTAGATGGGGAGAGGACCTCAGAGAGCCACTCATCCAACCCCATCATTGTAAGGGCGAGGGAGGCTAGCTGGTGGCTGCGGTCCCCTGGTGTGTCGGAGCCTCTGTTAGTTATTCCGCCTTGAACTGGAATTGTCCTGAAAGTGCCCAAACCAAGAAAAGGTATCAAAATGTATGTTTTTGATTCTATTTAAAAGAAAAAAACATCCTAGTCTATGGCCATGCCACCCTGAATGCACGCGATCTCATCTGATCTCGAAAGCTAAGCAGGGTCGGGCCTGGTTAGTACTTGGATGGGAGACCACCTAGGAAGACTGGGTGCTGTAGGTGTTTAATAATAATAATGATAAATAAATAAATGAAAGAAAAAACATCCTAAATGGCAGTTTGTTATGTTCTGACCACTGCTGGCAGCACCACCCCCCTCCCCGCCGCCCCACGACCTGCCTCTGCCACCAGAATGTGGCTGCTCGGGGCGCAGGCTCAGAGCAAGGCAGCTCCTCTGACCGTGTTCATCATCACGAGAGGGACGCCCGGCAGCAGACCGCACTCCGGGTGTTCTAAAGGCCTTTTTGCTTCTTGGTCATATTTCTGTCAGCCATTCTCTGCCTCTCCCCAACATATAAAGGGATGTCAGGAGAAGGGACCAGAATGTCTGCAGGGACCGATGAAAAAGCACCGGAACAGAGAAGGTTGGCGGTTACGTGTCAGCTGAACCAGCTTTCAGCCACACAGCATCCGGCCCGTCAGCAAGGTGTGGACAAGTGACTGGCCACGGCAATTTAAAAAATCAATACTTTACTTGCATCCAGGCTCATATTGGGGGAAAATGAATTCCAAACAGCATTTCCTAAGAGAGGTTGATAAACATTTGGTCATTAACTGGAGACCAATGTCTCTCTCGAAATTTAATGAATGAAAAAATTTTTTAATTATTTTTTTAATGGTGACATTGGTTAACAAAATCTAATAAATTTCAGCTGTATACTTTAACAGTAAGGCATATATATTTACACTGTGTGTTCACCTCTCATAGTTAGATTTCTTTCTGTCACCACATATTTGACCCCCTTTACCCTGTCTACCTCCCCGCTCCTACCTCCCCCTACCCTCTGGTAACCACTAGTCCATCGTCCATGTCCCTGAGTCTGTTTGTCTTGTTCATTTGTTGCTTTTAGGTTTATATCCCACATATAAGTGATATCATGTGATTTTCAACGCTTTCTGTCTGGCTTATTTCGCTTAGCATGATTATCTCGAGGTCCATCCATGTTGTTGCAAATGGCAGTATTTCATCCCTTCTTACGGCTGAGTAATATTCCATTGTATGTATGTACCACAGCTTCTTTAGTCGATCATCTATCGTAGAACACTTTGGTTGCTTCCATGTCCTGGCCACTGTGAATAATGCTGCTATGAACATTGGTGTGCAAATATCTTTTTGGATATGGGTTTTCAAGTCTTTGGAGTAAATACCCAGTAGAAGGATTGCTGGATCATATGGTAGGTCAATTCTTAGTTTTTTGAGGAACCTCCATATTGTTTTCCATAGTGGCTGTAACAATTTGCAGTCAATGAATGAAAATTTTAACACCACTCCTTCCTTTTAATTGTTCCTTGCTTACAGAACACTGATTATGTTAATAGAGGATTTAAGATGAGTTAGCTCTTGGCTGAATTTCTTTACATGAAAAGCGTCTATTTTGTTCTGGCATAGATGCCAGGATAAGCATAGTTTCATACATTTTTCTAATATATTTAACAACGAGGCTCTTCTCATTTTGCATAGAACAGGACACACAATGAAGACAATTAATGAAAAGCAGAAGATCTATTGTTACGACTGAAAACATCAAGGCCAAGCACAAAGGACAAAGGTCAGGCTGCACATATATGGATAAAGCCAATTTCTCAGAAGACACAACTTTGGAGCAACAGGAGGACTTGCCTTATGATGAGGGTTTCTCTCAAATGAAGCTATACAATGATTACAATTTTACCTCAAAAAATGACACCCTTGATGTCTCAGATCAAATTATTTCAACAGTAGATGATCCTCAAGAAGATGCTACACGTCAAGAGACTTGCAGAAATGTAGAAAGAGCCCTGATGCTGGATGCAATGACTGAAAATGCCGTCAAGAAAACATATGATAAAGAGAAACAATGTACCTCAAATCTTCACGTGCCGGCTAATCAAGGAGACCTTTCAAAGTCAAACATTTCTGATGTTTTACTGCATCATCTTTCCAAAGAGGAAGTTTTTAAAGGTCAAGGTGTTAATTGTGAAACTCTCTCAGAGACCTCTAATGCTGACAGTTTTGATGAGGCTGTTCTTAAAAATATTATTTTGCGTTATCTTAAGAATTCTTGGCCAAAAGCACCACCCCCAGAACTCGCTGACCAACTCAACCCCAAAAGAGATGGTGAAAACAAGAACAAGCCCAGTTGTTCTCCAACTACAGCAGAAGGAAACACCCCTGAGGTGGAAGAGCCAGTGGCTGCCGGAGACAACAGCGATCCAGAAAATTCAAATTTGCTAACTGAAACCAAGAGTCCAAGAGATAACCAAAAAAGTGGCCAAGGGCAGACACCCCAGAAACAGCAGACTGAAAAAGCGAGATCAGGCAATGGGTTCAAATGCGGCCAAGGTCAAGTGTTTCACCGGTTCTCTGATTTCTCTAAGGTTAGTCCCAAAGTGAAAATCCCTAAAAATAACATAATTGATAAACTCCTTATGATATATAAGCCAGCTTCTCTCCTAAACCAAGAGGTAAGTTAGCTATTGAGCAAGATGTTTTAGAAAGCATGTCTATCAAATTGTGTTTAGAAACAAGTAGAAAAAGAAAACTACTGAACCTTCACGACAGGCAGAAGAGAGCGAAGGGAGCCTCCAGGAAATGCACCGCGAGGCCACCGCTCATCCGTCCTCAGTGTGGGTCTTTGGAAGGAGACGGAAACTGAGTTCTAGTTCTGAGGTTCCAGGTTCTAGTTCTGACCGAGTACCTTGACCTCTCAGAAGCTCAGTGAGTGTCCGCATGAGACGAATCAGGGGCTGGACTAACAACACATCAGAGAATAAAATCCAAATTCGCAGCCTGGAAATTGCATTCCATTTTTTTTTTTTTACTTCATCCTACCCTTCTAAACTTAGCTCCCCTCCCGCATCGTCGGTTACCTAGCTGGTCCCCGACCTCTCCGCAGGCCCGACCGTCTGAGCTTCTGCCTCACATGGGACAACCCATCTCCACCTACCAAAAGCCTGCTCCATTTCATGGCCTCCTGCAGTTCCCCGTAGGCCACAGACTTTTCAGAACCTCCCAACACAGACTCTCCCATCCTCGTTTCTTTAGTGTTCTATCTCAGCCTGCTTCGAATCATAATAATTTGGAAATCTGTTTATTCTGCTAGATTTGAAGACTTTGGAGGGCAGCAACCTGTCTTCATCTCTCCATTGCCTAACTGCCCCCAGAGGCCTGGCCTTGTGTCTTACATATGTTACACCCCTAGTTATTAATGCTAAATTGAATTAAGATCTTTAATAACATATTTCAAGCTTGTCATATTGGTAACTATATAGTACAGAATTGTGTTAACGTTTCATTCATACCATTTCCCCTTTACCCATCTTCCCATCCCCCAGCCTGACTTCCTAACACACTGAGGCCCAGGATCTCACGGACTGAGATTCAATCGTTAGGTAAATTCACGTTAAAGATCAAAGTATAAATATTTCAGTTTTCTGGCACTTTGCCAGGACTATACGATTTTTTTTTTTTTTTTTTAAGCCTTGTATGAAGAGTACCCTGGACTAAACACTCACTGCCTAATTCCATTTCTACCCTTTCATGCTTCAACTCCCTTCTCTTTCAACTGCACACTCCGGGGAGTCCGAGCAGAGCCCCCATCAGACCCACACCCTGGAGCCAGCAGCCCGCCTGGCCTTGCCTGGGAAGCTTCTCTGAGTCTTGGAGAAATCTGCACACAGGGGAGTTTCGGGTGCCTCGCTCCGCTGGCAGGAGAGCACCCCTGGGTGTGCTCGCTCCTCGGTGCCCCGGGCCCCGTGCTTCGCAGGAGCACAAGGGACGTCGGGTCTGTCTCTCTCTGGCAGCAGGTGTCTCAAGTCAGGTGTTCGGTTGTCTCCAGTCCTTTCAATCAGGTTGGAGAACTGGAATCTCTAGGCTCCATATCCATCACGTAACTGAGATATTCATAATAATCACCGTCTAACTTGACCGCTACCATTTAGCTCCCTGGCACCAGCACATTTCTGAGCTTTAGGTACTGGGAATGATAGGAAGACTTTCGAGGTAAATCACTCTGGAATTTTAACTCCTCTCCACTTAGCCCGTGGTGATCGGAAAAGGGCACGTCCTGTGTAAACAATCTCTCCAGACACACGTTTTGGAACTTAACGCACACTGTTTGATATTACCTAGAGTGTGTCTGCTGTGCGCTTGATGTTACTGAGTACACAAGCAGCAAAGCTGGTGACGACCAACAACGGTCTCTGCCCTCACAGAGCTCATGGCCTAGTTTTAGGAGAAATGTTTCAGTATCCGCGTAACAGTGTCAAACAGGAGTGCTCACAGCTAACACGTATCGAATGCTCATCACACGCCGGACAGCATGGTAACTCCTCATGACATTTCATCCTCATGACAACCCTGTAAGGTGGGCTATTACTTTCCCCATTTACTGCTAAGGAATTTGTGGTTTACAGTGATCAAGTAATTGCCCTGGGTTGCCAGGCAGATATGAGTCACGGTGGACTTTGACCTTGGCATCAGGGCCCCAGCTCTCGACACAGCACTGGGCCGCCACCAGAACACACCAGGTCATTCTCGGTGATGATCTCATTGATCTGTATCAACAGTAATGTCTTCTTATCTTTAATTATGCAGATGGAGCCTACGCTACCTATCCACCAAGAACATCTTGCAGGTACTAACGTTTTTAAATCTCTTTGATTTAGATACACGCTTTGAAAACTTTTTGTTAATAACTGTTGATGACGATTACCACAGACTTGTTTTCAGTACTTAATAAATCTTCAATGAACTTGAGATGAATGGTAGCCAAAACTTATTCTTTTTTATACAGGAATAGAATCTGAGACAAGTCTCTTTAAGTTGGCATCAACATCCCAGAAAGACACTTCCTTGAATTCTTCTTACATATTTCAAAAGATATCCCACGGGAAAAAGATGTGTCAGAAGTTAAGAGAACAGACTGACCAACTGAAGACGAAAGTAATACTTTAAAAGCTTATTATGAACAATAGAAGTAACCAAATTCAAATATAAGACACCATGCCATTAAAGAAATATTGCATTTTTTCACTGCAGGTACAAGAATTTTCCAAAAGCATAGCCCAGAACTCTCCCTGCCATTTGCAAGACAAGAGGCTGGTAACAAATTTTATCCAGTTTTTTAAATCTTTCTTAGGGAATTTGACACGGGTAAATACAAACGACTTGATAGCACCACGTCTCCTCTGCCTGCCCTGGTGGAAATGTTTTGAAGATTAAAGGCAGAAATCTTGTCTTTCTCTCTATTGCCCAGTTCCCCCGGAGGCCTGGCCTTGCGATGTCCTTACATTACACGCTTCATTATCAAGGCGAAATTGAATCGAATTAAGATCTTTAATGATTTATTTCAAGTTTGTTATATTGGTAACTATTTAGTACAAACTTGTGTTAATGTTTCATTGATGCTATTTTCCCTTTTCCCTTCACCCCGCCATCCCATCCCTCCCACCCAACTTCTTAACATGCTGAGGCTCAGGGTCTTAGTGTTGCGAGGGCTAAAAGAGCTTAGAATTCTATTTCTGTATGTATTTAGCTCTCTCTCTTTCTCAAGGGATCTATCACTTATGGCTGATATTCCTCACCCATCACCCCATAATAAATCTGAGGCCATAGCAGGTTCAAGAGAATTCCACTCAGCTGTTAACAAAGGGCAAGCTCATCCACAGTTGATGGATCCTGGCAGATACAGGTTATAAAAACTGTCAGCATCTGGTGACTCAACCTACAAAACTTTGAAAACTTAAAATCGATCTTGAAGCTGTGCTTTTTAGATCAAAATCTTTTGAGTGTCACAAACTTGCTTGTTGTTGCATTTAATCAAATCACAGATTTATGTTGTAACCACCACAGCCCTGCTCATCAGTGCCAGGGTCGTAAGACATGGGGGTAGAGCCTGGTAATGGGGCAAAAAGCTGAGACTGCCAGATCCAGGAAAGATGAAGTTGTCATTCAGGCCCTGGGTCAGCATCAAGGCAGGTGGTCCAAAGTCTTGATGTAAAAGACACAGGCACAGCTTTGGGCGGGCTGTGCTTCAGAAACCAGACAGCATAGAAAAACCCAGGAGAACCCAAATGTTAAGAGATGCGGTTCATTATTCATTCATTCAGGGGATTAATTAAATTAGTACGGAGTTAAGAGGTAGGTGATGAAGGAGATTTCCAAAAACCGAGGCTTTCAGGAACCGGGAAAACACAGAATGCTGAAGGGCCGAGCAAGGCAGAGGGGACCAGCTCGAGGCGTTAGCTTTCCGAGGCTCCACTCAGGATGTTCCCCGATGTATGTGGGGTATGTGGGGATTTGTGCGGGGACTGAGCCACGTGAAGGCGATTCCCGACAGCGTCAGCCTCGGTCTAAGCGTCCAGGGTCATCTGGTTCAGTGTTGGAAGAAGGCCGGACGGGGCTAAAACGAACCACCTCGGCATGAGTAGCACCACGTAGTAGAAAGCGTTTGCGTTTTGAAGCAGACATCCTAGTTCTACACATTGGTCGTACGATCTCAGGCACGTAGCACGTCCTCCCAGATCAGAGTGGTTATGAGGGTTAAATGAGGTGCATTTCCGGCTAGAAAACTGTGCCCTGTCTTCTTCTGAGATAGAACACAATTCAAATCCCAAGATTCTAAATTATAATTTATAATTGGCTTTCTTTTCTCTTTCCTTTGAACACCCAATTCTTTCGCTGTTATTTCCAAGCTATCGATTCCTAAATTACTAGTCCTGACTTATCTACGTCTCCAAATGTTTGCGTGCATCTTCACTTGGATATTCCACTCTCGCTGAGAAGTCTGCCTCATCCAGCATCATAGAATGTGTTGATGTTGACATCTTCAAACTTGTTAGCCTTTCCACATTCCTCCCATCTCCCAAGCTAGAAACCCGAGCACTGTCTGTGGGGCTAAAGACAAGATCTCGAGGCCCTGACCTGCATGACTTAAACATTCACCTGTTTGTGATGACGTCGGAAAGGCCCATTCACAGCTTTTGGCTAAACTTCCTGCTGCCCCTTCCTCAGCTCACCTCCTACATGCCACAAACTCGAATCCGGGTCCTCTAACTTCCGTTCCTTTTCGAGATCTACGTGGCATCAGACGTACTTCCTAGAGCTATGATTTCGTCTATAAAACTGAAATAAAATCCATTTGGCAACATTTATAACATCGATGTGTCGATTAGGTAAAATAATGAATGGGCAAGTGCTCAATAAGCTAAAAATCATTCTGTGAATATGTAGGATGATTAACGTCCCATTAAGGAAGCCCAGAGGCCTGTGATTGGGTTCTGGGAGAGAAATCAGAGGAAACTATTCTTTTTAGCTTTGCGCTATGAGGGTGATGTGAATGTTGAAATCGCTCGTATTTTAGATGTCAGACGCTGAAACAAAACAATTGCCTTCTCCTGAAGGACGGTGACTTCGTTTTGACGCTGTTAGGGTTCACCCCCACTGGTTTGGGGGAAAAACAATGACATGCACGGGTTTACATGTGAATGATTCCAGTGCCTTCTCTGCTACAGGTTCTGGAGAAACTGCAGGGACATCTTGAATTGCTGGGGCAGGAGTTTCTGACCAAAAAGGAGAAGCATCTGACTTTGAAGCAGCAAGTCTACAAGCACGAATCCCCAGCTGCCAGTAACTTTGATCCAGAAAGGTCAGATTTAAACTCTGTAGGTGGAGGGCTCAGAGGAGAGACCTCTTTCCGGTGGGATTCTGATGCGGCTGCTGATTTAGTGCTTGGAGAGCCCCCAGTCTAGGGTCAGTAAAAACTGTGCCACTAATGAAGAAGTGTCACCCCACACAACAAGTAGTAAGGCGTTCCTGCTGTGAGTAAGGTCCTGTGCGAGGCTCTGACCCAGATGGAGTGCCCAAAATGAACGGTTGTCTCCTGGAGGAGAGATCTTGTGCCGCCATCTTGCATTTTGTTGGATGTCATTATAGCTGGTTCTGAGACCAGAAGCACAAGAAAACTCCAGAAAGGCCCACATGCTAAGCCCAGAGGACCTTCCCCTCTCCAACCTCCTCTGCCCTCTCTTTCCCACAACTCCTGCCTTTATGTCCCCTGCCTGGTCCTTCTCTGCTGTCCCTTCCCCCACCTCCGCCCTTTGCTTTCTCATCCACAGACAGTGCCAAAGTGGCAGTGGGCAGGAGAGGATCGTCATTAGGTTCGTTAATGTTGGGGTGAGGGATCCACGAATCCTGATAAAGAGAAAATGTTCCAACTTAAAGTCAAATGATTCTTGAGTTAATCCACATTAGAAACTTGGATGCACACTCCTATTGAAGTTTCCAGCTGGAGATTTTTATGCCACTATGCTCCTCTCTCCAATCCAAATAATTTTAAGATGTATTCCAGGACTCAAAGCTAGGAATGTCTCCATATAATTTCCTGGTATGAATTAAAAGAATCCATTTACTGGGCTTAATATTTAAAGTTCAGCTCTTTCTATTCATAAGATTTCAACACGGAATTATTCTTGATGCCAAAATATTTTAATGGTTTATATTTTAGCACTTGAGTCCTGAGGTATTTTTCCCAAAGTACAATTTTACTTTTCCAAAATGAATGAAATCTCTGTCTACTGTTATTTCAATACTGAGTAATTAGACAGCACGAATGGGGTTTTAATACTGATTTTTTTCTCTAAAGCCTCACTTTTGTTCTACTATCAAAGCCTTATTTTGATCAAAAGATCTCCATGTGCTTTCCCTATTTGTTTAAAAACAAATAAAGGATATTTATTTTCCAAGGAATTCTTCTTTGGCAGTCCTTTTAAAGACAATTCGGTGCTTTAAGACCAAAGCTATGCAATGCCTCATTCATACCCTAGTTATACCCACGTGGTGCCTGGCCCCAGTGTGAACCAGAGTTTCAACTGCAATTATATCCCATGTACAAGAGCAGCTTTCAACATCGGGCCAAGGAAAGGACGCAGCCGCTCCTGAAACTCAGTTAAGGTCACCTCAAAGCAAAGCTGCTCAGTTCAAGGTCGGTCCTCTTGTCCTCACATGGACATAATGTGTCAGTGAGCAGAACCCATACAACCCTTGAGCTTTTGGTGTGTTGAGAACCTTCTAAGTGTTGAGTCCAGAAGCCACTGCAGTTGGCTTTCTGCAGGGGAAAGAATTCTGCAAATTCATTGACTGACTAATCACTTGAAGTCAGCCATTGTGCTATTAAGATTTTCTTGTTGCCCTTAAAAGGTAAGAGCAAAAACAATGGTTTGGATTTCATGCATCTTGCTTGTCAGAATGTACTCTGATAGTCACGGGGGTCTTTCACGCACCAACACTGGAAGCCAAAGACTCGAGAAACGAGGTTCTACCTCCACTAATCCCTCCCCCTGATATTATCAGCATACGATCTGTCTTCTGCTTTATAGAAAAGCTCACGAATCTCCTTAAAAATGTCTTTTCTCTATCTCCCAATCTGCATTTCCCACCTCCCCCTCCTTCCTTCACTCTATCGCTTTCCGACCTCGCCGGCTGTGATGGGTTCTTGAGCCCATCTCTTCCCACGACCCGGAAGCCTTGCTTCATCATTTCTCTCTTTTTAAAATTGTTCACTCCTCGTTCCCTGCTTAATTCTCTTCTGCCTGCTAGGGTAGAACATACTCTCCTATATTTTGATTATCAGTATGGTTTTTCATGCTTAGATCTTTGTCCCACCATTTACTGAATGGTGGGACAGCTTTTCCCCACTGGTTTTATCACATATAAAACCTCCACATATATCCTAGTGATCTATTTCTACGTTAACCATAGTTTAATTAGACTAAATTACTATAGTTTAGTACATACTTTGAAATGTTTCTTCTTTTTTAAACTTTCTTTAGCTATTCTTACACTCTTAGCACAGCAAATTTCCTTAGTAAAATTCTCTTCGAACTTTGTTCAGGATCGTGTTGAATTTACAGATCAGTCCAGGAAAAGTTAAAATCTTTGCAATCAGTATTTCCATCCGGGAGTATGTTTTATTCATGTCGATTTAACACACTATTTTGGTTAAATTTGTTTCTAGCTATTTGATAGTTAATAGATGTCTTCCCAAATCGAGATACAGAAAATAAAGAAAATTGTATATTTAACTTGTACTGGGCTACCCTATGCAATTTCTGTTCTTAGTATGTTGTTGATTTTCAGTTAATTGTCTTAGTTTTTAGGTATAACAATCACAGCATGTGAAAATGGTTAAGTTCTCCCATTCTTATTTTCACCCTCAGTATTTATACTTTGTATCTTTTCTTCCCCCCAATTCTTATATATCCCATTTCTTTGTATTGTTTTATTTCACTTGCTAGATCTTCCAGAACAATATTGAGTAATACTAATGAAAGCAAGTATTCTTGTCATGTTCCTACTAGTAATGGGAATTCTTCCAGTATGATGATTGCTGTGGGTTCAAGTACGTAAGTTTTATCAAGAAAGTTTTCTTGTTCATAGCTTAGTAGGATTCTTTTTTTGTTTAATTTAGAAAAATGTTAATCAAATGAGATTTAGAAATCTAGTTTATCTCCTTTAATCTATTAATGTAGTAAGTTCATTGATAAATATCCTAATTTTAACTATAGGATGAGTTGGGAAATTTTTCTTTTTTATGTTCCATAAGAGTTAAAGTCTTGATAGAACCCATCCATAATCCCACTTGGACTGGGTACCTTTTGAGAAGTAGATTTTTGACAATCTTTTCTATTTTTCTCTGGTTATTAGGCTTTTTGGGTTTCCTACCTCTTTTTAAGTAGTTTTCAATAATTTATATTTTCTCAGGAACTTATCCATTTCACCTAGAGATTTAAATTGTGTTTACATGAAGTTGTTTGATTTCATTTGATCTAAACTTTTTCTTCTAGTATTTTGCCTTTCTCATTCTTAATGTTATTCATGCTTCTCATTCAGATTTTTCAGTGGTTTATTTTATAGATATCGTCAAAGAAATAGTTTGATTTTAATGATCAAATTCTTTTAAATCTTATTTATTTCTCCTTTTGTAAATCTCTTCCTTTTGGCGGGTTTATTTTGTTGTTCTTTTTCTGTCTTTTTTGAATACTTAGTTTATTGATTTTGAACCTTTTCCCTTAAGGATGCATTTTTAAGACTATAAATTTTCCTGAAAGTACTGCTTTAGCGGTATGACACTATTTTTCCTGTCTTGTTCTCTCATTTATTATCCACTTGCAAATTATCCCTAATCTCCATTTTTATTTCTCATTTAACCCTGAAGTTATTTAGATGAATGTTAAAATTTTCGATTAGATTATGTTTTTTTCTTTCTGTTATTAATTTTTAATGATCAGAGAATGTGGGTGGTATAATTTTTTAAGTCTATATTTTTAAGAGCAGATTTAGGTTCACAGCAAAAGAGAGGTTTCCCATATAGCCCTTTCCCACACATGCATGGCTTCCCCCATTATCAAGATCCTCCACTGGATGTTACAGTTGATGAACCTACGTTGACACATTACCCAAAGTACATCAGGGTTCACTCTTGGTGTTATAGATTCCATAGATTTGGACCAACGCATAATGACATGTATCCATCTTTATAGTAACATACAGAGAATTTTCACTGCCCTAAAAATCCTCTGTATTCCACCTATTTGTTCCTTCCCGAACACCAATCCCTGGTAACCACTGATCTTTTTATTTTTGCCATAATTTTTTCTTTTCCATAATGTCACATAGTTGGAATCATACAATATATGTAGCCTTTTCAGATTCAAATCTTTCACTTAGTAATATGCATTTAAGTTTCCTCCATGCCTTTTCATAACTTGGTAGCTCATTTCTCTTTAGTGCTGAATAATATTCCATTGTCTGGATGTTATACAGTTTATCTATCCATTCATCTACTGAAAGATATCTTGGTTGTTTCCAAGTTTTGGCAATTATGAATAAAGCTGCTATAAACATCCGTGTGCAGGTTTTTGAGTGGATGTAAGTTTTCAGCTCCTTTGGGTAAATACCAAGGAGCGTGACTGCTAGATTGTATGGTAAAAGTATGTTTAGTTTTATAAGAAACTGCCTGTCTTCCAAAGTGGCTGTACCATTTTGCATTCTCACCAGGAATGAATGAGAATTCCCGCTGCTCCACGTCTTTTGCCAGTGTTAGGTGGTGTAAGCATTCCGGATTTGGGCCATTCTACTAGTGTGTAGTGGTTATCTCATTGTTTTAATTTTTATTTCCCTGATGACATATTATATGAAGCATCTTCTCAGATGCTTATTTGCCATCTGCCTTTCTTCTTTGGTGAGTTGTCTGTGATGGTCTTTAGCACATTTTTTAACTGGGTTATTTGTGTTTTAAATTTTAAGAGTTCTTTGTATATTTTGGATAACAGTCCTTTATTGATGTGTCTTTTGCCATACTTTTCCCCAGTTTATGGCTTGTCTTCTTCTCTTGACATTGTCTTTCGCAGAGAAGTTTTTCATTTTAAGGAAGTCTAGCTTATCAATTATTTCTTTCATGGATGGTGCTGTTGATGTTGTATTTAAAAAGTCATTGCCATTCCCAAGGTCATCTAGGTAGTCCGTCTCCTATGGTTTCTTCTAGGAGTTTTATAGTTTTGCATTTTACATTAAGTCTATGATCCATTTTTAGTTAATTTTGTGAAGGGTGTTAAGTCTGTGACTAGATTCATTTTTCTGCATGTAGATGTCCAGTTGTCTCAACACTAGTTGTTGAAAAGATTATTTTTGCTTCATTGTATTGCTCTTTTATAAAATATCAGTTGACCATATTTGTGTGAGTTTATTTCTGGGTGCTCTATTCTGTTCCACTGGTTTATTTGTGTAGTCTTTCACCAATACCACACTGCTGTGATTGCTGTAGCTGTATAGTAAGTTTTGAAGTTCGGTAGTGACAGTCCTCCAAATTTGTTCTTGTCCTTTAATTTTGTTTGCTATTCTGGGTCTCTTGTCTATCCATATGAACTTTAGGGTCAGTTTGTCAATATCCATAAAAAACACTTGCTGGGATTTTGATAGGGATTGCATTGACTCTAGAGATTAAGGTGGAAAGAACTGACATTTTCATAATATTGAGTCTTCCTAGCCATGAATATGGAGTATCTCTCCATTTACTTAGTTCTTTGATTTCATATGTCAGAGTTTTGCAATTTTCTTTATATAGACCTTATATTTTGTTAGATTTATACCTGAGTATTAAATTTTTTTGTATCCTAATATAAATGGTATTGTTTTTAATTTCATTTCACTTGTTCATTGCTCATATACAGGAAAGCAATTGACTTTTGTATATAAACTATGTATCCTTCAACCTCGCTGTAATTGCCTATTAGTTCCAGCAGTTTCTTTTGGTCAATTCTTTGGATTTTCTACAGGCAATCATGTCATCTGTGAACAAGAACAGTTTTATTTTTTCCTTTCCAACTTGTATACCTTCTATTTCCTTTTCCTGTTTTATTACATTAGCTAGGTCTTCCAGTACAGTGTTGAAAAGGAGTGATGAGAAGGGGCTTCCTTGCCTTGTTCTCGACTTTAGTGGGAAAGCAGTGGTATAATTTTTAATGTTTTAGAATTTGTTGAAATTTTTCTTTGCGGATTAATATGAGGTAAATTTTTGTAAATGTAATGCATTTGAGGAAAATGGATTCTCTTTGTTGGGTAAAATATATTTATATACACATGTACATATATATACATGTCTATATATATATATATATATACACACACATGCACATATTCCTATAGATCAAGGTTGTTAATTAAGTTATTCAGATATTTCATGTCTTTCCTCCTTTTCAACTGATATAAAAAATTATTTCCATAGAATTATAGCTCTTAGAAACATAAAAAACATCAAAATAATCAGACTCAGATAAGCAAAGTATTGTTTTCCCCTGTTATAGTTGAGACATTGAAAGCCAGTAGGGTTAAATGATTTACCCAAGAATGCACAGCTAATGAATAACAAAATTAGGGTTAGATCCCAGGCCATGCGTGGAGTGAAAGTATAAACAGGATGCCTGTCAAGGAGGGTGTCCGTCATTTTTCCTGTCTGAAGACAAACCACGCTAGTAATATAGATCGATGCCATAGTCAAGAACCATTGCTACTGATTAGAATATTGACTTCATCCCCTGTAAGATGCCTGTCTGTTTATGTTTATTTAGAAAAGTAGAAGGTGAAATCTTCAAGTTAGAGATGCTGCTTGAAGATGTGAAAGAGAAAAGCGATGAAAGCAAACCAACCTCAGCTCTTCGCCCGAGTTCTCCAACCATCCCGGACGAGTTGGCATCCACACCCTCTCCACCCTCAGATGAGGTAACACGGCAACCTACAGCCTAATGTCTTGCCAGGAAAAATGGGTTTTGTGCATTTATAGAATTCTAATTCATGGAATCACTGAGTTCTATTTTAATATCTCATGAAAATTTAACTTTTCAAAGTCCCATGAGTCATATTATTTAAAATGGAACCAGCTTTTAAAAGTTAGAAGCTATTTCAAGTGCCGGTTTTTGAAGTATTAGTTTAGGCTGTAAAAATGCAATTTAAACTGAGGAACCACTGAAGAGCTATTTCTTCTGGATGAATAGTAACATTTTTGTGGATCATGCCTGGAAGATATAATTTTTCCTCTTAATGGTTTTCTACTCCCTCTTCTAAATAATGACACACTCAGTGAAAGAACCACTTAAACAAATCCACTTCTGCGCTTCTCTCAAATTAAAATCTTTTGGATTGTCTACATAGGCAAAATTAGGAATTCAAATCAATCACCTCTGTCTTTCTAGACTTTTGTTTTTGTAGCCTCAACTCTCAGAATATTTCAGACTAAATTAAAATTCTGAGAAACTGAATCATCTGGATAATTGCCTTAAAATGATTCTTTTGTTTCAGATAGTATTGGAAGACACAGCCCGTGGCTGATATTCAAAACTTAAATAGGTTTTTGTCAAAGTTAAGTACAAGAAGTTGAAGATTATATAAATATTAGCCCTTCCAAAGAAGTGTTTGCCTCCTCAAAACACTTAGCCGCCTGGCAAAATCTCATTCATTCAAGGCCTAGTTTCAGAGTTGGACCATTTATAGAACCTTCACACACAGACCTGGCCCCCGCCCCAGGCAGAGTTCTTTGCTCTGGCCTCTGTGTCTCCACAGCACTATGTCTGATTAGGTACTGAGTCTTTATACCTGTTTTTGTATTCCAAACACCCGACTGAATGCCTGGTATGGAGTGAATGCTCAGCATAGCCAACTCTGAGCCACTGTGGTTTTAACTAGAGATTTCGACCTTTCAAAAGCAGGATCCAAGGTTCACAGCATGTTATCCCTTTAGTCAAGAACCCAAACTGGCTTTGAGGTGGTGTGAGGGAGCCTCGTGATCCAGCCTAGCCTTCCGCCCAGCAGTTCCCTCAGGCCTGGGTTCGTTCTTCTTTACTATGTAAAGTTTATAGTCCCAAGTTTATAGTAACTGTTGTGAAATGATGAGAACTCTATGACTTAGTGATAAGTAGCCCTGAAAAGAGAGTCTACTACTACTATTATTCATTCATTCGGCAAATATTTATTGCTAAATGCTAGGCATTCTTCTAGGTATTGGGGATAAACATAAAAAAGGCAGACAATCACCTGCCCTTAAGATGCTTACATTTCTGTGAGGGACACACACGATGAACAAATACAATTAACATGTAATTCCAGAATGTTAAAAGGGCTACGTAGGAAGTATTAATACATTCCTTATGACTTCGAAGCCAGACTGTGTAGGTCCAAATACTGGCTCTGTCACTTATCAGCTTTGTGACCTTGGGAAAGTTACATAACTTCTCTGGGCCTCAAGTTTCCTCCTCTGTAAAATGAGAATAATTCCTGCCTAAGCTTCCAACTCCTCTTCTGCAAAGAGTCTTTGCCAACTGTAATGTAAGGCTCAGAACCAACAGACTTACTATTGTTTACTGCTTATGATTTTGTCATCATTTTAGACCCATTATTTCACATTTGTAATGCATAATCTCCAAGTGCTTTTCACAGACCAGCAGCAGGGGCATCACCTGGAAGCTTGTTAGAAACGGTTATGAGGTCCAAATGAGCTAATATAGGTAAAATACTTAAAACTGGGCCCAGCACATAGTAAGCACCGTTAGCTGGGTGTTAACTACTATGACTATTAATTGATGTGCTACGACCAGAAGTAACTCAGTGTGGGAGGGTAAGGCCACTAGGGATAGATGGTCAGGGTAGGTTTTTCAGAGGTCATATTTAAACTTAGTTCTTGGGGACAAGGAGAATTCTACTAGGGGATCGAGTCCGGAAAGGGACTCCAGGCGGAATGGGATGATGCCTCAGGGGTGTCGTGGAGATGCGGAAGTGACTTTGCAGACCCACCTCCCACAGGTCCAAAACCCTAACTGCAAGTCCCTCTGCGTGGCTCTCCAAATTCCCAAGGAGCACCCCGCTCGCTGCCTTTGGGGCCTTGAGCCCGCGTGGGGGACAGAGCGCCCCGCACAGCCGCGGGAGGTCCCTTCCTCTGAGAACCTGAGCTCCCGGCCCGCAGACCTGGCAGGGAGGGCAGCGACAGGCCCCTTCCCACGCCGGGGTCCAGGGGTCGAGAAGCGGGCCTGCACCAGGGTCACCCGCCCTCCCCTCCGCGGCACCCCCCACCCCAACCCACTGCGGGAGGGAGAGCAGAAAAGGGCGGGAGGCCACGAGACCATACTCCACCTCAGGTTGCTCCTTCCCACCGTCCCAGGAATGCTGAACTTAAAGTCCCTAAGACTGTTCACGAGGTTAAAGAAAAACCAAATAATCCCCAAAGCGGGACTCCAGGTAGCTCAAAAACTGATCCTAAAAGTCAAACTGCCCGCCCCCTTTTTAAAAAAACCAGACCAACCAGATCAAATGGCCTCGAGGTTCCAGAACGTCCACGGCCCTCCCATCACTGCTCGCGCTGACTCTTCACCCGAACGTGATGCTGCTCTGCAGCGGACGCGCTTACGATCACCTGGCCCTTTACTCACTGGCATCCTGGGCGTCCGTGCTGGTGAGAGCTGCGGAACTGCTTACACGTCCCACCTCGCAGCTCTCAGGAGGGACTTGCAGAGGCAGCTGTTCCAGGCTGCAGCGGGCCTAGGAATCACCTGCGGACCTGACTTGAAACGGGGATTTTGTCTGCGTAGGTCCGGGGTGAGCCTGCAAGTCTGCAGTTCTAACACGCTCCCAGGTGATGCCAATGCTGCTTCTGGGGGCCACACTTGGAGATGATTTCATTATGAATGAATTGGAAACACTGGGATTAAAAACCCCTGGGTCTAAAACGATAATGACAAAATTATAATAAGCAGTGAAATAAGTCTGTTGGTTCAGAACCTTACAGTTTGTGAAGACTTTTTGCAGAAGAGAAGTTGCAGACTTAGAAAGGTGAGAAGACTTGTCCGGAGCCAATGACAGGAGACTTTAGATCCCGGGTGTCCCAAGTCAGGCGGCACCTCCTGCATTTTGCTAATGTAAATCTACCTAAAATGTGAGTGCACGGTACCCCTGTCAGCCTACAAGTAGTAGAAAGCACAGGGGGGCGGGAAATGGAAGGAAAAAAAAACTTTACTATTTTAAATTACAAAAGCAACATATGCTTATGAAAAGAACATCAGAAAACAGGGAAAATTGTGAAGAATATCTCACTGAAAGAACATAACTGCTATTTTAGTATATATCTGTCCAGCCTTTTTTACTTTTTTATTATTATTTTTTAAGTGAGGCAACACTTGGTTGACCTCACAGATTACAAGGACCTTGTCATCTTACAATCCCTTATTTTTTAGGCCTACAGTTCCTGGTCTTCCTAGGTGGTCTCCCATCCAAGAACTAACCAGGCCCCGCCTTGCTTAGCTTCCAAGATCAGATGGCATGGGGCTTGTTCCGGGTAGCATGGCTGTAGGCTCTCCAGCCTTTTTTTTTCTCTGCACACACTGGGGATCTTGATGCATCACTTAGAATAAACCCACAGTTCTTCTTTAAAAGAACTGCATCATATTTCAATATATGGATATCCCCTATTCATTTAATCCATCTGTTTTTTAGTGGACATTTACTTTTTTCCATTTCTTTGATATTATAAACACTGCTTCAGGTGACACCATTTTATATGCAAGCTTTTCCCATAGGTGATTATTTCCTTAGGATAAAAACCTAGGAGTGCAGTTCGTGGTTTAAAGACTACACACCGTAGACTCAGACCGACTGGCCTTCGATGGTGCGCGTCCACGCCCGCCCACAGAGGACAGGTGGTGCCTCCGACTGACGCAGCCCGGAGTTTTGTATCTTTTTCTTCCTAATCTTTGCTTAAGTGATAAGTGAAAAATTGGCATCTGTATTTCTTTGGTTATTTGTGAAATTTAACCCATTTTCCCATGTTTCTTGGCTGTTTCCACGTCTTTTTCGACAACATCAACATTTTAACTCATGTTTTGCAAAACTGAAAGCACAGTCAACTTTTTTTAAAAAGGCAGGCAACTGGGAAAACATTAAGAGCAAATGAAGTTCGACATTGAGATTTTTATCGTACAAAGTGCTCTGACTAGTGCACAAAGGAGCAGAATGTGGTGATGAGCACAACCTTATGAGCTAGGGGCAAATCCCAGCTCTGCCCCTTAGTCTCTGTGTGACCTTGCCAACCTGCTTAAATTCTCTGAGCCTCAGATTACTTCATCATTAAAATGAGACAACATGCCGAGATGGTGGGAGGAATAAAGGAGGCCACGTGAGACTCACCTGGCATAATAAGCAATCATCAAATGGTGGTATTTATTAATGAGAAAACACTGAAATCCTCCAAAAAGTTAATGGACAAAAAGTATGAAATAAAAAGTCACAAGTAGGAAACACAACTAACAACTAAGCATATGGGAAAACATTTCTCTCCTTTAAAAACAGGAAATGCTAATCGACACGAGATGCCACCACCACTCCCTCTCTAAATTAACAAAAACATTTTCAGGTGATAATTCCTGATGCGGAGGAAAGTGTAGTCAAACCGAGCGGCCCACATTATTTGTTGGTGGCTGTGTAATTCGTACTTTTGTGGAAAGCAATTTGGCAATTCGTATCATCACGCATAGTCGCACATTTTGACCCAGACCCTTCCTAAGGCAGTAGTTCAAATATGGAAAAAGCTATCTGTACAATGATTCTTACGTCAGCATTGTTTATAATGGCGAGAAAAGCGCTTTATGTAAAGGGTAAAATTACAGTAAGACACACACACTGGGTGGTGTCAGCCCTTTCAGGTCAGTATTCCTTTTTGTGTGTGTTAAAAAGGACATATGAACAATAATTTAGGCCTCTAGATAGTCCCTGAACCTGATTTAATTAATAGTTGAATGCACATCTTTGGGAAAGCTTTCAGAGCTCTACTACCCAGTGGTCAGATTGATAGATTTAAAAATCATCTTCTAAAACCCTCTGATGGAGCATCGGGTCATTTGAAACTAAAGGGAAAAACGGGGAGATACTGATCTGTAAATTAGATTTTAAAATCTGGTTGGAGAAGGAAAGAAGTCGAGCCAGTGTTGCGGGTTCTTTTTCTGAGCCCCAGGCTGTTGTAGCCAAGCCCCCACTGAGCGAGGAATCAGAAGGCAGCAACCCTGAGATGGTGGGTGAGCTCAGCCGAGCCTGAGCTGCTTGCTGGGCTGTGCACGAGCGGCCAAGGGATGAGTCACTTCCTCGGTCACAGCCGCATCTGTGTGTGCTTTGTGGTGCAGGAGGACCCCAGCAAGGCCTCCGGAAAGCAGAAACACGCAGAGACAACCAGTCGGAGCTGTGCCTTCTGCCATCGGATCTGTGAATGGTGAGGGCTTTTTGCTGCTGAACTCCCAGGGTGGGTGGGAGCCAGTACTGGGATAATAATGCCAGTGAGAGTGGGCGTCAGCGGACTGACCGGGTGCCAGAAGCCACGGCTGAGCGCGTAGCCCAGCCTCCCTCCCAACTTAAATACCTCTAACAGTGCCTCTCCGCTGGGGACAGCATCCAAGTTACCAGGGAGATTTTTAAATAATGCAAGTGCCTCAGCCCCGCCTACTCTATCAGCTTGCCAGGGGTGGAGCAGTAGTAGGAACTCTTGCTTTAAATCTCCCCGGGTGATTCTGATAAGCCCCCTTGGTTAAGAATCATGCGTATAGCACGTAGAAGGATGGGGGGTTGACTGTACGCTCCCTTTGAACATTGTCCAGAGGAATATTATTGTACACCACTGCATACCAGCTCCCACCGTCACTACTCTTTGCTTGTGATGAGTGAAAATCTTCCCAGCTGAGTCCCACCTCTGCCCCCTGGTCCCACCTGAAATAAACCTAATTTCACATCTCAGGGCTTACTTCTCCCCATTCCTCAGGAGAAATCTTCCAGGTATGAGTTATAAATCATGGGCAAAGCTGTTGGTGTAGTATCCTACACCGACATTAAAGGAGATACCTTTAATGTTTTGGAAACACTCATTGGATCAACTGTTAGCCCACGTGGATTCAGAATCATTTATTCGAAGCTTCTATCGGTGAGCGAGAGAGGCAGCACCTCCACGCTCAGGAGGCACGGTGGATGATGGCAAAGCCTGGCTAATTTACCTTTGAAAGGTCAAGGTGTCAAGGAGGGAGGAGCTGTTTAGCAACCACTATTACGTGTGTGTTTGGATCGGATCGGCCTCTAATAGAAGCAGAGGACAAGGTCTGAAAGACCGAAGTTTCCTGTTAGGAAGCATTCCATCATGGGAACGGGCACTCATCATAAGTGTCTCACTGAGTTTCCGCCCCCCCAAAAAAGAAACAGCCCGGTGTTTGTGCTAAAATTACTAGGCGTCATCTGGTTGGGCCATTACTTTAAACCAACATGTCAGTCATCAGCTTTGACTCTAAATACAAGAGGCACTAGTGATGCTTACTTTCTGAGTCATCCCATTCCTACTATTTTTATTTATTGAATTAAAATCTAGATTTTGGATTTTTATATGTTTTATTAAGTGTAATAAAAATAATCTGACATTTAAAAAACATTTTCATTGAGCATTCAAGGTACTAAGTGTTTCTCTTCCAAATTCCTAGTCTAGACCCTACAGAGCCACTTAAGTACCAAGATAGGGACCTACATTCCAGATTAAATTTACTCTTTTATGGTGGACAAGATGGAAAGAAAAGCACTACCAAGTGTAAAATCAGATCTAACAGTGAATCTACTGCCGGGGAGTAATGAGACATACACGATTTATAAATTGAAAGCTTGGTAAACAGCATAATCCCTGAGGAATTAATTGAACGGAGGGTCACATACCTTTTACTCTTTTGGAAGATTAACTCTCAGATGGAACGTTCTTTATGAGGTTGCTGATGACATACTGTTTGCAGGATATTTGTGAAGTGGTACGTATATGCGAATAACACATATGCTACAGGTAAAGTGCTTATCTCTTTGTGTTATTTCCGATGCAGAATTTTGGATTTCAGCTACTAAAACTTTCTTCTCGGGTAGAATTGCCCTTAGCTTGTTTGGTTTGGCAAGAAGATTTCAGTGCACAAAAGAAGTTTAAAAAAGGGAGAAAAAGTCATGTGTTGCACTGAACTCAAATTGAGCGAGATCCAAGCTTTCCATTTTGGAGAGCAGATGTTCAAATGCCCTAGAGGAGGAGGGTGGGGACAGAAAATGAGGTGTGACTCAGGAGGAGAGCATGTTTTTCCAGGAGGACGAGGGGAAGAACCGGGCTTCACAGCCCCCAACTCCAAACTCGAGCGCTGTGCCTCTCTCCTCCGGCAGCGACCCAGGCCCTGGCAGACCTGCACGCAGCTCCAAGCCACACCGCAGGCTCACATCCCACCCCCCGGGGATTGGTCGCCTGCCAGCTCACGGGCTCGGTCCAGGATATCTTCTTGGGCACAGTGCCCTCCACAGGAAGAATGAGCAACCTTCCCTAGGGGCTATTATTCTATCCCAGGGGCTGAGCAAGAGCTTTAAGAATTGTTAGTAATTAGAATCCCTATGGGGGAGTGAGAATTTTTGTGGAGGGAGAGGCACAAGCTACAGTCAGGTCAGAGGAAGCCTCTGGTAACAATTTAGGGAATCTTTCTAATGCCCCCTGGTGGCCTTGTGCAGCTTAAATTAAGCCCAGATGCACATTCCCCCGTCCACTGTCACCCTCTGGCCCCACAGACACTGCACAAAATCCACCCGACTGGACTTTTTGGAAATACTCAGCTTGCACTTAGGGAGCCAAAGCCACGTGACCTAGTGCTGACATATAGCAGCTTCTTTCCTGATTTGAACTGATTTTGAGACATGAATATGAAGAAAACTCCAAATCTTACAGTTCCATACTCCACATTTTGATATTATGTGTGTATGTGTGATGATGAGATATTATCCTCTAGTGAACAGATTCACTTTTACTGTTCGGTAACTATGATCTTATCAGGCCAAACTGTGGAGGGTACAATTTTATAGGGGAGCTCTCAGGCAACAGGGCCCCTGAGGATGACATGCCACTCGCTCCTACATTGTTCCAGGCTCTGATAGAAGACATTTAACATTTCAGCTTTACCGATACACTCACTATCTCTGTTAGAAGTGTACTAAAAGTTTACGGGATCTTATGCACCTTTTTTAGGAAGCAAAAAATGGAGAAAAAAGGCCATAGAAGGATCAACTGCAGAAGGTTTCCCATTGTCCTCCAAGAAAAGGCACTGCACCCAAATTCAATCCTCAGTGAGTTGAGGGGCCTGGGGCTGTGGGTGCTCAGTGGTCACGGTCCCCCTCCAAGGGGTCTGCTTGTAGAGGGCCGGCCCTAGACGAGGGCGGCACATGATGTTTTTTGGTTTGTTTGTTTTTGCAAAATGTACGAAATTCAAAATTGAATGAATTTAAATAAGATGCTGTCAAGTAGGGTGACGATGCCAGCAGCTGCGTCTGGCTGGAATCACGTGGCTCTGTGGACTCGGTCATCGGTGGCCTCGGTCCTGCATGTCACCATCTCCCAGTGTGACCCACAGCGCGAACCTACCCTGAGGCAGCTGCTGCTGACCTGTCTGTACGCGTTTCCAGAAGACAAGAAAGTCAGGGCCGGGAGGAGACCCAGCGTTCCAGTGCATGGGATTCGGTGGTTTTCAGTCACAGGAGCCTTTCCTCAAAGATGTTTTAAACAGAAAAACATTTCCTGGCAGAACTGGGTGGGGTCGAGGTAGGGCCGAGGCCTCCCTGCTCAGGCAGCTCCTGAGCATGAAAAATCACCACCCGCGCCTCATCTACCCAGCTTATGCATGAGGAAGCCGGGAGCCAGAGAGCTAACGAGGCTGGCCGTGTTCACACGGCCACTTAGACAAGAGCCTTTCCTTCAACTCACTATTGTTTGTCACATTTAGTTCTATTTCTTCTCTATAGATGACACATTTTCTAATAATAATAATAATAATAAATAGGTTTAGCGGATTGAACATTTACTATACCAGATGCTATAACAGAATAGAGCTTTTTGAAGTATGGTCAGAAGGCCTCTTGGGGTCCCTAACACCCTTTCGGGGGGCATGAGGTCCTCTCTTTTCTAGCTACATATCTACACGAGGCCAATATTGCAACAGATTGAATGCAGATGCAGCTATGGAATCCAGCTGCTTTCTATTAAGCCAGATATTCAAGATACTTGCCAAAACATAAAATATGCCACTCTTCTAATTTTTTTTTTATTTTCAAAAGTTAGTTTTCATTAAAAAAATGTTATTTTGTTGGGCTCGGTGAAAAAGGTGAAGGGATTAAGAAGTACAAATTGGCAGTTACAAAATAGTAATAAGGACGTAAAGTACAGCATAGGGAATACAGTCAATAATACTGTAATAACTATGAATGGTGCCATGTGGGTACTAGACCTATTGGAGGAATCACTTCATAAATTATGTAAATGTCTAACCACTGTGCTGCACACCTGAAACTAATATTGAATGTCAACTATAACTAAAAAATTTAAAAAATTAAAAAACATTATTTTGTTAATATAAAATTATTTTTGTTTTTAAATGACAGGTAAAATATTTTTTTAATTTCTCAGTTTAAAAAAAATTTTTAAAACACCTCAGGACTGCCCATTCAGTCTTATATAAGCAAAAATAATTTGAAATTTATAGACAGATATTTCTCTACCAACCCACCTTCAGCTGACTGAATATTTTTACCACAGGTATATAAAATGGTATATATTATGATATATGATAGATAAAACTACATAAACAAAAGCTCTTTAGGGTCCTCAATTTTAAGAGTGTAAAAGGGTTCTGAAATTAAAAATTTGAGAACTGTTAACATGTGTATATCATTTAACTATCACAATATATCTGTATGGTAGGAATTCTCATCTTTATTTTATAGATTAAAAAAATGGAGGCTCAGAGAAATTGTCTTGCAGTGTCAAGAAGGTGGTGTATTACTTATCTGCGGCTGGGTAACAAAGGATTCCAAAACTTAATGGCTCAAAACAACAAACGCCCACCCTTTCTGTGGGTCAGGAGTCTGGGAATAGCTTACCTGGGTGGTTCAGGTGCAGTGTCTCTCACGAGGCTGCAGTCAAGACGTTGGCCAGTACTGCTGTCATCTGAAGGCTTGAGTGGGGAAGAGATCTGCTTCCAAGATGGGCACTCACATAGCCACCAGCTGCTTGAGTGTCATTAAGACATGATAGTCATTTCTTCCCAAGTGATCCAAGAGAAAGACCAAGAATGGAAACGTCAATATCCTTTACGACCTAGTTTAGGAAGTTATATGCCATCACTACTGCTTTATTCCCTTTATTAGACACAAGTCACTAAATCCATTCCACACTCAAGGAGAGAGGAATTAGACTTGACTTTTTGAATAGCATGTCAAAAAAATCATGGACATATTTCCAACCATCATAGCTAACAAATGGCAGAGCCAGGCTTCACACGCAGGCCTATAGAACCTTGGACACTTTGGACTGTACGATACAACCTTCCCAGGGGAAGCCCCTGTCTTCTACCTGTAATTTTCTCGGATTGAGGATCAAGAAGGCATTCGATGACGATGAACTGAGTGATAGCTGAGGAAGAAAAACACCTTCCTAAGGCTCCTTCCATTGGAACTTACACTTGGAAAGATGCTGTTACAATGAGTGTGGTCGTGAGTGCATCAAGGCTGGCAGTGCCGGCAGAGTCGCGAGCGCATCGAGGCCGGCGGCACCGGCAGAGGCTTTGTCCCCTGGCCTCAGCAATCTTGGAGCTGAGATGCTGCTTGAACACTAAGCCTGACATGCTCACCCGCCCGGCCTGGGCTCCCACGCTTTGGCCTCGCCTGGAGCGCTCCACTGCCCGCAGCCTGCCGAACAGGACCTGCACCAGACACACATGCTCACTGCTACTGGCCTCTCCACGGCACCGATGTGGGCGAAGCTGTGATTCAGGTTCCTATATGGGCTTATGACATGGGGGAAAACCATCTTTCCAACTTCCTGGTGACAAAACGTAAGCTCTTGGCCACAGCAGGGTCTGAGATGAGAACAGGGACGTATGAGGGCAAATCTGGGAAAACTACAAACGCAGCGTGGTCTGACAATCCAAGGGGCCACGTCCTCAGAGAGCCACCCATTCAGCAGACCCTTATTAAGCATCCACACATGCCAGGCACATTTAGAGACTTCCACCTTGAGTCAGAACTGTTATCACAACATCTCTCAGCCGCCAGAAAGGGATCGATCCCCAGTGTCACTCCCCGGGCAGGCAACAGCCCTGGGTAACACAGCTGGGGGAGCTGAGCGCTGGTGTCTAACGCATACCCAGCATTGCCACTCATTTTATGACTCTAATCCAGGAACTCACACTTCCTTCGTGTCTTTTGGCTTTTTCAGGCCCTGAAACAGGACACAGCTGCTATTTCACTTCCGGCACTGGACTGCGGAGTAATAAATGTGAGACCTGCGGCACTGACATGCACCGGTCCCCAAGAGTCTGCCACAAAGAACCACTTAAAGGTGAGGGCGACAGCGGGGCCTCGGAAAAAAGGCAGACGTGGGCACAGCTGTTGTTCCCAGGCAATTGAGTTATTTTTAATCTTTTCTTTTTAGAATTTCATTACAGATACAACACCCCAGGACAGAATTACTTAAATCATAGCGAAAGACGTGCCTTTGTCCCGCTTCACTTTTTAAATGAAAATAAATATTCTTCACCTTGTAAGTACATCTCCTGTATAATCTAATCTTTGTGGGCGGCTTAGTTTCCCTGTTACAGGAGACCTACATCACGCTAGCCACTGCTTCCACTTGGGGTGCCCCCTGCTCTCCCCAGTCTGCTGCCCAGGCCTCCAGCTTCCCCATCCAGCCCTGCTCCTGGATGGCAGCAGGCTGCACTGAGGCTGGAGATATGAAATCCTAGCAAGAAAGGACTTTGAAAGTTACTCAGTGCTTTACCAGTGCAACCTGGTAACAAATCATCAATATTTGTTGAACAAATGACCAACTGAATAATCACTAATGTTATTATTCAAGAGCGGCAAAAGTTTTAACTACATCCCTACCAACAGTAATCATGTAAAGAAACAGGCTATTTTTTACAATCCTTAAACATCATTGCTAATCTCTATGCAAAATTTTGCTGTCTTAGAAAAAAAATCAAAATCCCACAAACATTTGTTTATAAAGATGAGTAAGTCATGGCTCCTCCCAAGGCATTTACAGTCTATTTTGAGAAAGGAACTCATACCGAAATAAGGAAAGCTCATAGCAAAATGCGCTAAGTGCTAACAGCAAAGTCAGAGTGTACTAAGAACAGAGGAGGGAAGGAAATACTTCTCGTTTTGCCTCTGACATCCCTTTCTGGTGGGGAAGTTCATACCTTCAAAGCATGCTCTTCCCCTCCCTGGAGACAGGCCACGTTTCTTACCTCTCACAACTGCCATGTCCAAGACTAAAGAATGCCATTTACCTGCTGTATCAGCTGTGCCTCCTCTACCCATCCCTAGCTGCCAAACCCTCCAGTTGTACTGTCAAGGTGACAGTGACTCTGCAGAAGCGACGGGGCAGCTTTCTTTACTATCTCCTTGGTCTTTGGGTCTACAGATCATGAGACCTATTATTCCAATATATGGCAAGCAGCTGAGTCAGCTGAAATGTGATCTTGAACTCCATGAGTAAACATACAGTGGCCAAGAGGGCAGAAGTCACAGGGAGGCATTGTTTTCTGTGTTAATAAAGAAGCTTCCAGAAATTGGAAGGAACAGAAAATGGAGTGGGTTGCCACGGGAAGACGAGCCCCATCTCTAGACTGTGAGACAATGTGCTTTGTCGGGACATTGTACTACGTAGACTGGACTGGATGGAGCTGGATCAGATGACTCTGTGGTCCTTTCCGACTCTGAGTTTCTGTGTTTCAAATAAAATCCAAAATTATATTTGGAGACTACTGAAGGATTAAGACTGAGCTCATCATGCCTCTGGTCATCACGACTCAATCTGGGTGGTCGGCATGACTAAATTTGGACTTTCTGGCTACTGCTACCAGAGACCAGTGAATAAGGAGAGCTGGAAAGAGAGAGAGGTAGACAGAGAAGAGAGGAGGAAGAAGAGGGGTGACTTTCCTACATTTATCTTCTTTTCTGTTTGGTCTCTATTTTCTAGAATTGTCTTAGTGACCTGTTAGTTTCTAACTCCTAGGGTCCTTGCTCCTAAAGTTGGAAAGAACTTGAGAAACCCAACTGGTTCGACCTCTTGGAAGATGATCTCCCTCCATTTTCAGATGAATTAGATAGACATGCCCAGGTCACACGGCTAGCAGCTGGTCTCTTGTCTGCTAAATAAGACCCCTTTAAAAGTTGGATTTCTTTTCCCGAATTCTTTGAATGAAGAATACTTGAGAGAAAGTTCTGTGTTTTATGTTCCCTAATTTTCTTAATAAATTTTTATGAAATATTTCATCCACACAGAAAAGTTCACAAAATGATACCCACCATTTGAGGATCATTTTTGATGCTCTGAATTTAATCACAGCTAATATTTTTCAGCTTGTTCAAAACCAAAATGGATCTGTTCCCAGAGAGCAAATTTGAAATCCCCTCAAGATGAACATGAGCCTGTACCAGGGAAGTAAGTATTTATTTTATTATTATTATTGATAACAAAAATGGCTACCCATTGGTTGAGTGCATACTATGTGCTTATAGTGCATTGTTACCCACCCAAGATCCTCTAGATCATAGTTAGAGGCAGGCTTCAAAGTTAAGTCTGGCTAATACTTCAATTATTCATTTATTCTTTCAACAAATATTTGCATGTCAATAGCAGGGTGCTGTGCCAGGTGCTGAGGATATAGTAACAAAGTCAACTATTGCCCCTTCATGGAGCTTACTTTTTTGGTAAAGAAGCCAGTCTTTGTTAAGTGCCAAGAGGTGGGCATAAGAGTGCTATTATCTAATTTGGAGGTTAGGGAAGCTGAGCTCCAAAGGTTATGTATGAACAAACCAGCAAGGAGATGCAGGGGTACAATTGAGGCGGGTACAAACTAAGAGAGCTTCCTGATGTGAAAAGCCCCTTGGCGAATTCGGGGATGGTCTGGCTGGAGCCTGAGACAGGCGGTAGCGGGGGATGAGCTGGGGCTGGTGGGACAGGCTGGGCCAGACTGTGCAGGGGCTTGTCAGTTACAGTGATTTCAGACTCTTAGGTAAACTGGGAAGTCAATAAAGTCTTTTAACCAGGGAGTTTTTAAAGTTTTTAGTGTTTCAAAAGATCACTGTAACTGCTGAGGGGGAAAGGGTGGCAGGAGTCAAAGGCTGGAGGATGGAGACCGAATGGAAGACTAGAGCAAAAGCCCAGGAGAGATAACGGCAGCTTGGCCAAGGACGGTAGAAGTGGGAGGAGACGTGTCTAGCATTCAAGCTTTGCTTCAGAGGCAGAGTCAGTAGTGTAGCAGAGCGGTCAAGAGTTTGGCCTCTGAAGTCACACTCAGTCTGTACCCTCTACCCTCTACCGACTGCAGTGCAGGGTTTAGGAACGTGGCCTCTGGAGACTTCTTGGGTTTGGATCTTCGCCCTGGGTTCTCGGGCGGGTTGCCTGACCTCTGTGCCTCCCGTTCCCCCTTATATTTCTGTTATTCCCCAAATGAGAGTAATAGTGCTGGATCCATTGAGGATTGAGCCAATACATAAAGCACTTAGGAAGGTACCTGATTCATATAAGCACTCAGCAAGTGATGGCTGTTACTGTTGAGAGTGGGGACACAGAGCACTCTGAAACCCACACCCTTCCCACTGCGCTGCACTGCCAAGCCTGCCCGGCTTTTCATTAGCTAGGGGCCCCTGACACTCAATCACCTCTCAACTGGAGGACAGATCCAATTTGTTGAACCAACTCACAGAGCCAACTGATGTTAACGTGGCAGGGGGAGAGGGAGGAAGAAAGGCTTCAAGTCACAAGCATTTGAAGTCAGACTTTGTGGAGATGATACTGCTCACAGTGTCAGGCAAGGTTTTGTGGTGTCCCTTAGGGCCACTACTCATGGTTGTGCAAAGCGTTCACTCCAGGTAGTGCCCTTCATGAAGGCCTTGTGAATGAAACCCCCCAGAGCTACTCAGGGTACAACCTGCATAAATGTGCACAGCGGCCCTGGCACCCCTCAGTCACCTACCGCGGACGCTGGACCATCTCTAAGGGACGGTTATAGTGTCATGGTCCGCGGGAGCCTGTTTACTTAAAGAGGTACTTTTATTTTCCTACTGCTGCTGCCTCCTTACTATGTAAGTTCACTAGTGCGAGAACTCAACTAAAAATGCGTGGAGTTGGCAGATTTGAGTATTTATAAATATAGAGGGTAAAATGTTGACCCCATAACAATGAAAACTGAATGAAAACCTCTTTGGAGTCCTGCCTCTTTCGGTGTTAATGGAAAAGGAGTCGGATTCCGGGAGGACACGCCCTTCATGGTCATGGGAACCACCTTTTCCTGAAGCTCGGCCGTGGTCAGCCGCAAAGGGCCTGAGAGCTACGAAGGCGAAGGGTGTCCGGAGGCCTCACCTCCGCCACGCAGCACGGGGCAGGCCGAGCCACGGCGTGTGCGTGGCGCTTTACACAAGTATCACTGTGCTTCTGCCTTCCAGAAAAAATCTTAAGGCTTTCACGACCTACAGTTCACACCTTGCTACATCCTTACCCCATTTCCACTCTTGCAGGATTTCTGGAAGCAAATACTTAAGCAACTTTAGCGGTATTGAAGAAACGAAATCTGAGGTGAGCACGCAGGAATAAGGCATTAAAACGAGTCCTTGCAGCTTGTGTTTGTTCTTGATGACCACAAAACTGATGGCTTTAAAATTCTTACAGTATGGGGGCATCGTAAAATGCTCTACTAAAAACAATGTGTGCTCAGCACTAACATAAAGCCTGAGCAACCACACGGTTTGCATTATTCCTAAATTGTTCCAAGGGGAATTTCCTGGAAAAAGCGTTTTGTGGGTGGTGCCTCAGCTACAGGACGCCCCTGGCCCGGGCCTGAAGGCGCTGGAGCCAGCTCCTAGCGACTCATGGGTCTGTTCCAGCGACACCCGGGCTAAAGCTGCGAGCTGTTCCTATTTTCAAATCAGTAACTCTAATCCCAGGCCACTTTCAAATGCTTCCATGTCCACGCGCCGTATCTGTGGGCCCTCTCAGTGGTTATGTCCCGAAGTCCCCTTCGCTGACCCCCAAAAGCTTTCCTTTCTCACAGATCTCTTTCTCTACAGCAGGGAAACAGCCCGGCAGGTTGCTGACCTAACCCTCTGATTCATGCTCATCAGTCATATGTTAGTCTTTTTTCTGTCACTTACCCCCCAAAATATATTCCATCTCAGACTGGTTTCCTAGGAAACCAACCCTCAAAAACAGACTGGGTAGAAAATAGAACACTCTAAAAATTCTACCTCACAATGTTTAATAAGAGAGAACCTAATTCACTAAACAGAAGTAAATTTATGTAATTAAAATGTGTGGACTTTTCTTTTGTAGGTTTTAAACTTGTCTTTGGATTATGCCCTAAGGACAGCAACCATTTTGAAAGAAACTACTGATCAAATGATTAAAACTATTGCAGAAGATCTTGCTAAAGCACAGAAATGGAGGAATCAACTGAAATACTAGTTTGACCCAAGGCGACCAAGGATTTTTTAAAAAGCAAAGAAAACTTGATCTTTCCCTCCCCCCAAGTATTTACTTATTACACAATTTAGGAAGATTGTGATAGGAAGATTATTTCTACAGAAAACATCAAAATCATAAGAAATGGGGGACACAAAGTGCTTAAATGAAAAAAAGGGGATATGATTCTTAAAAATCAAACCAAGTATTTATTTAAAAATAAATGTTATTCTTAACTCCTAATAAAAGAAATCAAAACAGTAAAAAATATTTTTACCTTTCAGTATGTCAAAAAGAAAGAGAGAGAGACAGACAGGCAGGCAGGCAGACACCGACCTAGCGTCAGTGAGGATGGGGAAGAAAGGCACTCTCCTACACAGCCAGAGGAAGTAGAAACTGGTACTATCTTGTTGGAAGGGAAAGTGATAATATCTATCAAATTCTATAAACTCTAAAAGCACTTACCCTCTGAGCTGCAATTCCACACTAGCAATTCACTTCTCGGGTAGTCACACAATAGGCCCCTCTAAGTGTGGAAAGATGGCCACCAGAGCCCCATGGGAATAGCCCCAGGTGGAACTGATCTAAATATCCTGTGACGATTCATAAATAACAGCAGTCATACAATGAATACTCTGCAGTCACTGAAATGAATGAGATGGATTATCTGCAAGATAATGAAAAAAAGGATGATACCTAACAAATAAACACAGTGTGACCTTTTGTGTGTTTTTCAAAGGGACTATATACTTTCTGGAAAGCACACACAAATATTCAGTGGACCTCTAAGAACTGGAACTGGGAGTTTTGTGGGGATGGGAAGGATTGTTACTTTTCATTGACTTTCTGTACTGTATAAAATTATATGTTTATAAATTATTTGATTAAAGATCTCTTGAAGTCAGAAATATGCAAAAACGATAGTTATAGATTAATGAAATTTGGGACAAAAGTGAAAATTCATTACAACTGTGGACCAGGGATTAAGTAAATTTATAACATTTTATGTTGAATGTCAGAACGAGATTTGGATTTGCTTCTTTAAGGCTGATTTATAATCTCCTTAATGACAGAGTAGCAAATTACTGGTTCTTTCCCTCCTTCCTGAGGCCTCCATTCACTCCAAACATGCAACAAATGGCTTTCCAAACCCCAGAGCTTTGCTCAGTGGGAAAGAGTGAGTTGAATCTATTCCCGCTTTGAAGATTTTGTGCTAAGGCAGCTGCTATTTGTCTAGCTGGATGGAGACTGAGCTATTTTTAACTTTGGGGCTTCAAAACTGGTTTTGGGTACCTTTAAAGAGAAAAAGCAGCCACTAGCCTGAAGATAGCTCTGACTTTGTGGCTAAATTTACCTTAAGCAGTAGCACTATAAGACAGTGAAGACTGGTAGCAGTATTTTAAGAGAGAAAAAGGAACTCATATGCACTAAGAGCTTCTAGGTTCAACACTCAGCTAAATACAATCACAACTTGATAACCTGTTTTACGTGCCAAGCATCACTAGCCTGTCCCCAAGTTTAAAATTACACACTTCTTGGTTGAAGTATTCTTAAACAATTCATTAGTTCTTAACCTTTTTTGGTTCGATCGTCTGAGAATCTCAAAATATATGAACACACACGATTTTGCAAGTTTTTAAAAGTTCATGGACACCTGAAGCAAATCCATGGAACTCAGGTTAGAGAGGACTACCATAAATGAATGTTCCTAATGCCTCAAATTACCCTTTAGAGAAACTTACTATGGTAACCATTTTTGATTTAAAAATATGACCCATCTCTGCTTTATTAAACTGTACTCTAAATGAATTTTATATTTCTCGATGATTCAGGGCCACTAGGAACAATCACTGCAACATGACTAATCCAAGAAACAAATAGGGTAAGGTCCTTAAGGTGTTCTGACAGTGCTACGTAGGCTTTGATTTACAAGGGTAATTTTATATCTGATTCTGTAGCCTTGACTGTCCCCTCCCCCATTCAACTTCTTTGTGTGAATGCTGACAGACCTCTCTTCTAATTCTGCTGCAGTAATAAACCAGAAAAACAAGCTTGGTAAATGATTTTATCTCTAACACTGAGTCAAGGGGCTCGGGGTTGCTGAGGGCAACGGTGTTGTAATTAAACTGAAACACATGGCAGAACTCGCAGTGCAAAAGCCTCTTTGTGCTTGCTTCCTGCTCGAGGCTGCCAAGACCAAGACAGCAGGCCAAGGTGGGGCTGCAGAATCATTCTTTCACCTTTTTGAGTATCCAAGCCATCCACTTTAGTTAACTATCAGATGGTACAAATGAAAACTCATCTTTTTATCATGCCTATTGTAATCTTGTTAATAATTTAAAAGACCTAATTCATACTAAATATGAATATGTATTTATATTTAATACCCAAACTGTTTGGTAGTAAAAATTTTAATGTGGAGGAAGACAGTCCTTGCTCCCTTGATTTTAAAGAGATTTGCCTGCATCTTGATGAGATTCGCACGGGGTACCTGTAGCAGAACTGAGTTATGGAGGCATCGCATCTTACAAAATAAACTGCTAGGATCTGTGCCATTTGGGCTCAAATCCAAAAATTTTTGTGTCTTGTGAACTGCTATTTTTATGTATTTTTTGTGAATATGGCTGAACGACGTGAACCCACTATACTTTATGGACCGAGCACCTTTCAGCAGGAAGCAAAACTGCTTCAGTGATTTGAATAAATGGTTTGTTAGCTGCAACAACAAAAAAGCCTTTTTCTGGGTCTTGATATCAGAATGTGTCATTGCTGATTCTAGGGGGAGGGGAAATAGCTATACTAAGAAATTTATGTGAGATGACCTCTTATGTCTTCAAATTCAGGAACAGATTTAGAAAACAAAAGGTCTCTCCAATTCTAAGCCTAAAATATAAGTGAAATGTAGGCATCGAAGGATCTCACATCACTATGACAGAGCAAAGTGGCCACTGAGGTCACTAAATGGGCCAGTGTTTGCTGTCATCACACTCTCAGTTCCACGTGTCACAGAGCATTGGATTAGTCTAAATCTCTTCCACACGTTATTAACCCTGGACTGATAATTACCAAGGCAGAAAAGGATCTCAGGTAGAATCAGACACTGAAAATTAACCCTCTCACTGGAATGTACTGTTCTCATGCTTAGTATGTGAAAAGAGCTGTTTATTAATGTCGAGCCTTCCCTTCCACATACACATCCAGGTTAAACAACAGAACTTTGAGTCTTATTTTCCTCAGCTTTAAAATGGAGATGATAATAACAGTACCATCTCCTATCTTCACAGGATTAAATGAAGCAATGTAAAGACTTAAAAATGCTGCCTGGCCAAAAAGGAACCCTCATACACTGATGGTGGGAATGCAAACTGGTACAACCACTATGGATAACAGCATGGAGGTTCCTCAAAAAACTAAGAACTGAATTACCATATGATCCAGCAATCTCTCTTCTGGGTATTTACCCAAAAAACCTGAAAACGTTTATCCGCAAAGATATATGCACCCTGATGTTCATAGCAGTATTATTCACAATGGCCAGGACATGGAAGAAACCAAAGTGTCCTATGATAGATGACTGGATAAAGAAGCTGTGGTACATATTTACAATGGAATACTACTCAGCCTTAAGAAAAGATGAAATACTGCCACTTGCGACAACATAGATGGATCGATATAAGCCAGGTCAGACAGAAAAAGCTTAAAACCCTATGATCTCTCTCATATGTGGGATGTAAAACCGAAAATAACAAACAGGACAAACTAACAGATTCATGGAGACGAACTATGGATTACTGGTTACCAGAGGGAAGAGGGAGGGGGAGAGGAGGGAGATAGGGGTAAAATATTTGGTGATGGAAGGAAATCTAACTTTGGGTGGTGAACATACAATGCAATATATATATGACATACTGTTTGTTGAATTGTACACTTGCAACTTACTTGATTTTATTTATGTCACCCCAATCATTTTTAATAAAAAAAGAAAAAGAAAATATAGCCTCAGCCCTCACGAAGCTCACAATCAAATAAAGTTATACTACGGTGTAAAAAAAAAAATGCTGCCTGGTACATATAGAGCACTAAGAAAGCATTTGCACATCAATATTTTTTCATCGCTACTTAGTAAAATAGCAAGTTATGAAATTTTATCTCAAAAACAACTTTATATAAAAAATCTATTTGAAAAGAAGATCCAATTCACATGGAACCATGAAAGATATGGCAATATGCAGTACCTGTATGAAGAAAATGAAGATGCCAAAAGTCATAAAGACTTAAGTAAATGAAAAGACATTCCATATTCCTGAATATCAAGTTTCAATATTATCAGGATGTCAATTTTTCTAAGTTAACCTATAAATTAACTGCAAACCTAATGAAAATACCAAAATAACTTCTGGTATTAACAAAATAACGCTAAAGTTAATTTAGAAAAATGTAATAGCCAGAAAATTTCTGAAAAATCACAGTAATTTAGGTGTAGGTGGAGTAGAGATTATATCCATCATATATTAAAACATACAATGAATTGAAATACATAGGGAAAAAGAAATACTATATGCCTATTCAACAGAATCCAGAAAATAAACCAAAATACAAACATAAATTTAGCCTATGACAAAGGTAATAATTCAGATTATCTAGGGAAAAGAAATAAAAAAATCTGGTACAATATCTGGCTGTTTAGACAGAAATAAAGCTGGATTCCTGTTAAACACTGTATCAGTCAGGGTTCACAGTAGGAACAGAAACTCCTCTAGATACTTCAAGCAGAAAGAGATTTCACACAGAGAATTAGGTCCTTAAAAATCTTCAGAAAATCTGTAAGGGCAGAAACTGGAGATCACCATGCTTTTTAAAACCAAGGTCATATCATCATCATCTGTGATCCAGGGCACAGGAAGCTAGTGATGCTGCTGCCATGAGCACTGCCTCACACCCATGAAGCAGGAGACAGATACTGAAATGTGGAGCCTGGCTGCTTACCTGTCCACTGGCATAGGCAGGAGCTTACCTGTCCACTGGCATAGCCATAGTATATGCCCTCTGCCTCTTACCTCTCAAATCTTCACCAAATTATTGGAAAAATTTAACCTATTCAGAACCATATTTACCTCTGAGTCTGCAAAGCTTCATTTTTAGCCTTCCATCCCCTGTGGTATGGGATGGGAGGCATGGGACATAATGCTAAGTGCCAAGAGACAATATCTAGCATACATTCTCACACTAAAATCAATTCCAGATGAATGAGTTACCTGCAAAAAAATAAAATGAAACTATCACAATGTTCTAAAAGAAACAATGGGTGAACTAGTAATCTTGGGTGCAAAAGGTATTTCTAAGTATAACACAAAATTCAGAAACCACAAAGGAAAAGTGATGGGTTTATCTATATAAAAATTAAAAATGTGTATCTGTTATAGTATTTTAAACACACAAATACTTTGACCAACTATGTCGTTGCTATAAATTTATATTATAGAAATATTTGTGTAAGTTTGCAAACGTACCCAAACAATGCGCCATTATTTGTAAGAGCAAAACTCTGAAGACGAGTGATATATAAAATTGTGGTCCATCATATAACAGAACACTATGAGGCCAGGTAAAAGGACAAGTTTGAAATAAAGATGTCCCCTTTCCATAACACATGTGCATACATATCCTTACACAGTCATGCGCGGCGTAATGACACTTTGGTCAACAATGGACCGCATGTATGACGATAGTCCATAAGACTATAATGGAGTTGAAAAATTATCACCTAGTGACATCATAGCCGTCATAATGTCATAACGCAAGACATTATTCACATGTTTATGGGATGCTGGTATCAACAAACCTACTGTATAGCCAGCCATATAAAACTACATAGCAAATATAATTATGTACATTACGTAATACTTGATAGTGGTAATAAATGACTGTTACCAGTTTATGTATTTACTACATTATACTTTTTATTGTTATTTCAGAGCATACTCTTTCTACTTATAAAAAAAGTTTCCTGTAAAGCAGTGCCCATGTTACACTAGGAGTAGCCTCATGTTTACTTGTTTACTGTCTCTTGTGCTGGATTTAATCTTGTGTTGTTTTGTACAGTAACAGGCTGTACAGGTTTATAGCCTCAGAGCAACAGGCTATTCCAACAGCCTAGGTGTGCGGTAGGCTGTTCCAACTAGGTTTGTGCTAAGTGCACTCACTGATGTCCGCACAAGGACAAAATCGCCTACCGATGCATTTCTCAGAGCATACCACTGTTGCTAACGTGACATATGACCATATTATCCAACCTTATACATACATTACATTATTCTTTTAAAAGCCAACAGGGGTTATCTTAACAAAGATAATTTTTTAATTATATATTTATTTTCTCTTAGAATGTTCACAATTATTTTTGGTTTTCCAATTTAAACATACATTATTTCAAAATTATATAAAATTGTGTTCTTTAGAAGTGTCTAGCAAGATAGTATGTACTGTGAAATCATTCTATTTCTTTAATGACAGTTATTTTACATATAAAAGAAATTATGAATTTCAGTAGAAAGAAAGACTGCACTATCACACATACACATTTACAGTTATCACTTTTATAACCTTTCATTTAAAATCATTCTTTCCCCAAAAAACTTACTTCAGCGTAAGACAGATAAGTATCTGATAGAGGTAACTATGAAAAATTACCCACAACTCTAATATATTCTGTTCCAAGGATAAAAAAATTTCCTTTTAGAAAGCATTTTAACATTTCTTATTATCTACAAAGCATTACAATATTTAAATTATTAAAAGCGGCAAATCCAATTATAGGTAATCGTCAATAGCCCTTTAAGAAATTTATTTGAAAAGTCATTATTCCACAAAATATTTACAATGTTTAAATTACATGATAGCAACACTGTCTTCATCTATTTTAGTTGAACATATTAATAAGAATCTCCAAACCAAAACACGAAGGCTATTCATCCTTAATAAAGGAGATTTTATCCTTGGATTTATTCAGCATCTTTATATCATCCAACAGCTTTTTAGGTGTTAAAATATGTGTAGAACCTGGTAGGGAATGGGAAAAAGATAAATTTTCAGAGGCCAGCAGTTAAATAGATATTCTTTGGCTATCTGCATAACTATATTGTACTGTCCTTCAAATATGAGAAGTGTAGTAACTTGGGGCAATTTAATGAAATTTCTATAGGACATTGTCCTCAAATCCACCTATAATATTTCAGTCCTTTCTCTTCACTGAGCATGCTCAGTAAACCCTCAGAAACCCTGCCCACTCCTAGTGCCTTTTCTACTTTGTGCTACATATTGATATACTGAAGAGCAAAACTGGAGATTATTCTACCCTTGTGACAGAACTGTCGCTGTTCAACCATTAAGCAGTGCTTCAAATTGAGGTTTGGGTCAGGAGAATTTATATATCAGTGGCTTTGACTGAAATTCTTAAAACTTAAGTCCATACAGGCCTTGCCAATATCAGGTCCACATCCACAAAACAATTACAAATATTTTTGTACTAAATTATCTCAAAAATTATTTAACGATGAGAGTAAGAAAAGTATAGAACATAATATTTTAAAGGAAATATTTGATATTTAAAGAATATAATATTTTGAAGCTCATTCCCTCAAAGGCAGGATATTTTTTAAAAAATTATCAAAAAGGTCGACCAGATACCAGAGAGTAGAGAGTGAAGGGAAGGTGGAGGCAGATGGGGTAAAGGGAGTCAAATATGTGGTGACAGAAAGAAATCTAACTATGGGAGGTGAACACACAGTGTAAATATATATATGCCTTACTGTTAAAAAGTACAGCTGAAATTTCTTGGATTTCGTTAACCAATGTACCATAAAAAAATAAATAAAAAAAAAGGTCGACCAGGAAAAAATTCTAGTAGTACATCAGCTAAAACATATTATGACTTAAAGCTTTTTGCATTCAATAATTTAGTTCTAAAAATAAAATACAAGACAAAGTTTTACATATATATTTCTGCATTTAGAGTTTGTTTAAAAAGGTAGGAGACAGGAAAGCAAGTCTTACCAATGATAACCTCACAGGATTTATGTGCCTGAGAAACTTCATAAGCACAACGCATTTCAGAGTATGTAATTCCTCCAATTACAAAAACAATCAGCTTTGACCCATTCTTTCGGTCCTCTAAATAATTAGCTCTGGGTTTTTGGCGGGCACTAAAAAATAAAATAATGCAAATGTGTTAAAAACATTTCCAAAGCCATGCTGCTTATAGACTTTTAAAAAAGCCTAATTCAAGCCAACTCAAATTTGGCACCAATTACACTGATTTTACGGAAATGACTTAATACTGTATGATTGGGCACCGAGAATTAGGCAGGGCGGCCCCGCCTTCAAGTTTAATTTTGATCTGATAGTTTGGACAAATCACTCATAATCTAGCTCAGCATTTTTACCTATATAATAGAGCTAATACTCTCTTATTTATTTCAGGTGAAAAAATAATATACTTGAAAAGTCTGACTTCCTGAAGTTAAAAAAACGAGGAGAGTAGCACAGAAACAACAGGGTTTTAGAGACATGGGGGCAGGGGTTGCAGGTACTGATTTGGAGCTGATGTGGTACTGGGACGTCCCTTGCTGGAACTCGGGAAAGTATGATGACAGGAGATACTGAAGACAGATCTGCACTCTCATGTTCACTGCAGCATTAGGCACAATAACCAAGATATGGAAACAACCTAAATGTCTTTTGATGAACAAATGAATGAAGAAAATGTGGTGTGTGTATATAAAATGGAATATCATTCAGCCTTACAAAAAAAGGAAATTCTGCCACTTACAACAACATGGATGGACCTGAAGGATATTATGCTAAGTGAAATAAACTAGACTCAGAAAGACAAATACTACATGATCTCACTTATATGTGGAACCTAAAATAGTCAAACTCATACAAACAGAGAATACAATGTAAGTTGCCAACAGCTGAGGGAGGGGGAAATGGTCAGAGGGCAAAGTTTCAGTTATACAAGATTAGTAACTTCTAGAGATCTAATGCATAGCATGGTGGCTATAGTTAACAAAACTGTATACTTGAAATCTGCTAAGAGAGTAGATTTAAATTAAGCCTCACTGTAAAAAAAAGAAAGAAAATGGTAACTATGTGGAAGTGATATATTAATTAGCTTGTGGTGATCATTTCACAATGTATATATATCAGAACATCAAGTTGTATACTTTAAACATATGTTATTAAGTCAATTATACCTTAATAAAGCTGTTAAAAAAAGGTAGACCTGGGTTTCAACTCTGATTCTGCTTCTTTCTAGTTCAGTATGACTTTCAGCAAGTCACTTAGCCTCTCTCTAAACCTTAAGAGTTGTTCCTAGAATTAAATGAAATGACGTATAAAATATACTAAGTATGGAATCTGGTATCAGGAAAGCACTCAATAAATAGTAGCCATTATTTCTACCATTTCCTCCCCCAGATTGCTTTATACTTGCACTGTCCAATACAGTAGCCACTAGCTATATGAGGCTACTTAAATTTAAATGAAATGAAATGAAATAAAATTAAATTAAAAATTTAGTTCCTCAGTCACACTAGCCACATATTGGTATTCAGTAGTACACGTAGGATAGTGGCCATCACACTGGACAGTGCAGATACAGCACATTTCCTTCACTCAAAGAACGTTCTATTGGATAGCACTGATCTAGATCACAGGGCTTGCCACTACTGTCCCACACCCCACTGGTCAAACTTGAGAGCTTTTATTTGAGAAGTACATAAATATTTTAAAATAAACATTTATGTACATCTATTAAACATATATATTAGTTTATAAATTATATACATGTACTAGTGTATATAAATAAAGCTTAATTCTCCCTCTTTTAGGTAAAAATAAGCACCCAATAGATCATCTTGCTACCTACTTTGGAAACCATGTTCTAGATGACCTCTAAGACCCTACAATGTAGGATACCACAATAAACTTTTAATAATGTTCTTAGTCTCGCCTAAAAAAAAAAAATAACACTAAAAAAAAGAAAAAGAACAAGGAAAAAATTCTGAGATGTTATAAATTAAAATACAGCAGGCCAGAGGGTGGAAGGAAGAGACAAAAAGTGGTTAATTGGTTAACAACTACAGTGCAAAACCAACAAAGGCTGCTCACACTCCTTAAATTATTAAGGAGTGTTAAATTATTAAATTAACTTCCAGGTGGCTATTTCTGAGATCATCTAAAGAGAATAAGCAGGCAGCAGTTGAATTCTAGGAGCCTCTGCTTCTCGTTTACACATGAGCTTTAGGGACTCTGCTATGGCCTCCGCCGTGCCCACCCCAGAACTAGCCCATTCCCTTGTCTATAGCTAATATAAGTCCTTTTAGAATGGCTTACATCTTTCTCCCCTCTACCTGATGTATAAAAAACAATTTACAAAACTCCAGGACAATGGACACATCTGTCTTTTCTACCTAGACATGCTACAGGTGGTTTAGACTCATGCCCCAAGACTGGTCTTTTTTTTTTTGTTAGCAATAGCCTAATAAACCCTTCCTTTTAAAAAGACTTTCAGCCGTGGAAGTTAAAATTTTTGGTTAATGTAAATGACAAACAGAAAAATAAAAAATACAGAAAGAATGACAAAATAAGAAATAAAAAATTCTAAGCATATTTGAAAAAGAAACAAGTTGAATTTTTAAAATGTAAAGTCGCTGAACACAGACACTCAAAAAATAGCTTACTCAGCAGGTTAGACACAAATTTAAGAGAGAGCTAAATAACTGAAAACTAAGTCTGAAGAAAATTTTCCAGAATGAAACACAAAAGGTAAAAAAAAAAAAAAAAGGTTAAAATGAGGTTACAAAACATGAAGATAGAATGAGGTATCTCAACAAAACCAAGACTGCAAAATGGCAATATTTAAAGAATTTATAAAAGATATGAAACCTCAGATCCATTGTGCTTCCTAAACACAATGAATCCCAAAGAAAGAAAACTAAATCCTCAGGTAGATATAGCATGGGTATGTACAGACTATCAAAGACGAAAAACAACCAGGGAGAAAAGGCATATTACCTACAAAAACAAATTACTTATGATAAAACTGACAAAACACCTTACCCCCATACACATACCTTCCCAAGAGCTTAAAAAGAATTCAAGAAAACAGGAGAATAGCATCTCAAAGAGTGGAGTGAAAATTACTGTGAACTAAGAAATTTACAGCCATCATGTAAGGACAAAATGAAGATAATTTCAAACAGACAAAACCACAGACTACCACCAACAGACCCAGGCAGGAGAAATTTCTAAAGGATATATTTCAGAAAAGAAGGTAACTGAGCCCCAAAAAGAGGATACAAGGGAGTGGTGGTGGTGAGCAATATAACATGAACATACAACTAAAAATAAAAATAAAATAAAATGCTGGTCTTTACTTTGGGAAGTAAAAAAAGACATAAAGTGAGCTAAAATAAAGTATTAAGATAACATTTAAAAGGTTTATGGTTTGAACTAAGTTGTTCTAAGGTTTCGGTATCATTCCAGAGGAAGGCAAAGATACTAATTAATTTCAACTTTGTCGAGTCAAAGAAGCATATTAAAATTCTAAGGATAACTGCTACAAAAATACAAACAGGCTATATAACTTTCAAACCAGTAGAAAAGGAAACAATAAAACAAAACTAAATAAAGCCCTCAATCCAAGAGAAGCACCCCAGAGAAACACTGGAATACATGTAAATGTACAAGAATGCTCACTACATACTGTTGGCAATGGTGCCAGTTTTGACACAGACTAAATTTCCATTGGCTGGAAAAGAAATGAATAAACTGACACTCATATAAGCATATACCAACCATGAGTGAAATTTTATACATGTATCAGTCTGGAATAAACTTCACATATATAATGTTGAGGAAAACCAAAAAAGCAAGTTGCAGAAGGACACATCATACGATACTATTTATATTAAGTTTAAAAACACAACTACAGAGAAAACTGGTGGTTATGGTAGAGTAGGATGGTCAGGAGATTCCTCTCCAAGAAAATAAGTATAAACCAGGGTGAAATTGTGAGGAAAACAAACATTTCACATCAACTGGAAATCAACTACAGGCAGACAAAAAATTCAGAAGCACTTACTCTTGAATATATGCTAGAATATCAAGTAAGAATAGTGGTGGTAACCACATGACCTCCTAGGCTGACACTGCACCCTATCCTCATTGTCCTCCCCCAGTCAAATTAGTTGGCAAAAACTATAAGCTTTACTGACTTGAGGCTGATTGTGAAAATCACCAGCTTTCCTGCCGGAGGTAAATGCTTGATTTGAGGTAGGGTGGCAGAGGGTGTACAAAATCCTGCAGCTCTGCTGGTTGAAAATGGCAGATCTAGTTCAGAGCAGGAAGGGATGAAGCTTTGGTACTCCAATGTTTTGGTCAGCAAATCAGTCAAAAATTTAATGGGGGAAATCTGGATGTCAGAAAGCCAAAGAAGGCAAGGACAAGCTAAGCTCTCCACATACCCTTCCTTAGCTGACCACCAAAATTATGCATGTGTAGGGAAAGCCTGAGAGCGCCCCGGGGGGGATAAAAAGAAAAAAAGACTCAAGAACTGACTGTGACATGAAATGCATTCTTCAATTCAACACTCGGCTTGATAAGCAGACAGGCTCAAGATACCCGAACACAACCTCTACCCAGATAACTTGCTGACCTCTAAACTATGCAAACACAGGAGCAATTACTAAGAACCAAGACAAAAAAAAAAAAAATCACATTAATGGCTACACCCTGTGGGGGAGAATGATCTTACAGTTTAAGTCCATACAAGTTACTAAAACAAAAACAATTTAGAGTTGCTACATTATCTAAAAGGTCCAGTTTTTAACCAAGAATTAAAGAAATAGTAAAGTGTGATCCACATTTTGAAAAAATGCAGTCAACAGAAACTGACCCTGTGTGGACTCAGATGCTGAATTTAGCAAATTTCAAAGCAACTATTATAAATATAATCAAAGAATTAAAAATCATGCAAACGATTTAACCATAGGAATCTCAACAGAAAAGGAAACTAAAAGAAGAACCAAATGAAAATTCTAACTATGAAAAGCATGAACGCTGAAATGAAAAAATACTAGATGACTCAACAGCAGATTTAAGATGTCAAAAGAAAGAATCAGAGAACCTGGAGATGGATCAACAGATATCATATTTGAAGAACAGGAAGAAAACAGATGAAAGAAAAGTAAACAGCTTCAGTGACCCAGGAGACAATGTCAAATCCTACAACACATTGGAATTGAGTTTTGAAAGGACAGGAGGGAAAGAGAAATGGGCAGAAAAAATTTTGGAGAAGTGATGACTGAAAACTTCCCAATTTGATAAAAAGTATTAACTTGTAGATCCAAGAAACTCAACAAACCTCAGGTAGAATAAACGTAAAGAGAACTCCACCTAGATATACATAGTTAAACTGCTAAATGCCAAAGACCAAGAGAAAAATCCTGCAAAACACAACTCTATACATCATTTGAAATACAAATATATGTAGAAAATGTACAAAGACATGTGGGTGAATGAGATGAATGATAAACACCAAATTCAGGATAGGGAAGAAAGGGAGAATAATCAAATCAGAGTGTGATATACAGGAAGCTTGAATTGTATTTACGATGATTCATGTGTTAAGGTGGACACTGAGTGTAAGGGTATGCATTATAATATTCTCTAGAGCTTTCTGAATGTTTCAAATATTTCACCACAAAAAAATTATCAAAAGGGTTGTGTTCTCTACTATGTGAAGGAAAAAGAGATGATGAGACACTCTTTTTTAGTTTCATAAAAATATTTTTCACAATAAAGTACATTTTCATATTGCTTGCCTGGACTCATTTAAAACAAGTTACAGTTAAAAAAAAACTGCCTCTTAAGTTTCTGACATGCCTCAAGGTGCCAATATAAGATGACTGGCATACCATTGCATACCATTTCGATTACTGGCCTGCAATATCACACTGAAAATGTCATTGACTTGTTCCTAGGCTTTACCTTACAGCTCCAGAGCCGTTCCACACTGCTGGACACTGAGAACAATATGGCCATTCTTTTGAATCTAATCTATTATCGATGGCATCCTAAGGAAGAAAAGAGTTAACACCATCAAGAAAATGTTGTAAACTCCAGGATATTTTTGTTCGTTTGTTTTGCATAAAATTCAATTAAGGAACATAAGGATAAATATTTAATAAAGTAAGGTCAGCCCTTTTGAAACTCACCAATTTTACTTGCTTCAAAAATTAATGCAATCATTTACTGACTCATTAAACCGATATTTATTGCATGCCTACATTTCATCATCTGGAGAGTCCCCACACTGGTGTGAAGATTCCAGGCATCTTATCAAGACCTATACATCTAGAGTGCTGGGTTTTCTAAACACTATCGAGTCTGGACATACCTTAGGCTGCCGGAGGGCACAGCCTCTCCCCTCCCAGCGGTGGCTCTACAACAGGATATGCACCCTGGCCTAGAGGCACACACACAATCCAAGGGGGTGAGAGAAATGTTTTTTCATTTCATTTTTTTAATTCTCCTTTTTTAGGGTTACACTTATGATACACTATGTGTGTGCATATACTACATACATTGTTTTATTAGTATAGTAATATATAGCTTATAAGTAAATAATCATGTGCTGTAGGCTCGTGTCCACATTTTTTACGGTTAAGTGTGCATGATCAATAAAAGTTGGATATCAGCTTTACAGCAGGACAGTACAAGTACTATTAATAAGTAGGCGCAAGGAGTGGGCACAAGGTTCTCAGTAGTCTAAGAATATTTCAGTAAGAGTGCAGCAAACTATGAAATCAAGTTTCAGGAGATATCCTGAAGGTCTCAGATTGCCACTGAGCCAAAAGTGGATTTTCTGAATTTAACATGCAAATCGTTGATAAAGGGTTCGAGAAAGTCAATTCTTATTTTAAAAATATCAGCCAAGAACAACTACTTAGTTTTATATCCTTGTTATGGGTGAGGAAAACTAAATTTTATGTTGCAGAAAATAAAGTCTAAATTCTTTAAATTTTTCATCTATGATTAGGCATGTGTCAATGACATAAAATTAGCCAAGCAAAACAGAAAAATCGTAGTAATAAACTGCACCCAATTAGATCCCAAAGGAAAGTAAAATTGGGGCTTAAGTCAAAGGAAAATTGGAATAAGTGGAACTATATGATAATGACTGAAGAATCAATGTTATTTTACTGAGCTCATAATGCAATTTTTATTAGTCCACTTTCTAATTTCCTATAATTGAGTATTATTTTCTAAAAGCAGAGAGTACTAAAGGCATCCACTATCTGTTGGATATAATAGCAAACTATAGTGAGGTTTACATTTTAATCACAAATTCATTTCCAAGAATATTAGATTCTAGCACTTTCTAATAGTGACATATACAAATGTTATTTTGAACTTTCATTCAAATAAATTATTTGTATTTTCATTCAAATTATTTATATTTCTGCTACATATAGTTATTTAAAACAACAGCAGTGTTTTCATAAAGCATGTATATGCTTTTTTAGTTTGAGGCAGTCAGTGGTGGGAGTTTTTTGAGGACTTCAGGAAACAATCTTCAAGAATTTCCTCTCCTCCCCTGATCCCCAGATACAGCTTTCTTTTGTGAACCTTCCCAGTAGTGCAGAAAATTCCTGATCCACAGATATGCTCAGACTGACAGATAAACATACAAAGAGTAAAGAGTACACTATACAAGGGCATTTGGGGTTTAAGCAAAATTTAATGAATTTTACCTCCAAAATATCTTTGATAAAAGGTGTCCATCGAGAAAGTTGGAAAGTTTCTTCTGCAGACCGATCCTTTCTTAATGATTTGCTTTGTTGAGACTAATATAATTAGAAGAAAAAATTAAAAATCAGTAATTTATTTAGTGATATTCTCTTGTTTTCTAACAGGTATTTAATTTACAGCAAATACTACATTGCATTTGACTTAAGATGGGAAGTGCCTACTCAATCTAAACAGTACAGTCATATAACTCACAGTATTTTGTTTTAATAATAAAATTTATAATAGTATCAGAAAGTATGTTTACTCAAAAGTGATATAAAACTTCATGGGAAAGAGTGAGATTCTAAATAGAGTTCTTTCAAAATTTGCTATAAATGAATAATAAAGAGAAAATCATAAATAGCAGATTACAACATAAGCCGTAAGATACGTTTGTCCAAATTATTCATATATGGAAAAGAAAACAAAATTTTAATTTATTAATTATCAAATCTATAGAGTGAAATTAAGAAGACTGTCCACATGGATGCTCATGTAAGAAAACATAATGTAAACAATCATACATGCATATAATGTAAGTATATGCGGAATGTAAGATTTCTTACCGGGGGAACAATGGGAACACCAAGGTAAATCCAGTTACGAATCATGTCGCTCTCATTTTCTATCTTTACATTCTGGATTAATCTGTCCAAATTTTCTTCCGTAGTTCCTTAGATAAATAAAAATATAAGTCACAAAACTGCTACCACAATAATTTCTAGGTTTTAGGTATATCCGCAAAAAAAGTGTTCTTTAAATAAAAAGCAAACATTTAAATTATAGACCCTTCAGTCTTCTCTCGATTTCATTTTTCTTTTATCTTAACCAACTTCAGCTACTACCTCTGAATTTTCTAAGATTCTCTTAAGATCTTTAGTAAACCATTCATTGTAAAGTGATTTTAGAACTGGGTATTCTAATATATTCATGGAAATAAACAAAATCTCCATTACCATTAATACTGAAGATATAGAGTAGGATTGCTCTTATTTTATCATAATTATCATGATTTTTGTTGAGCAGAACTGGAAGGAGTACTCGCATAGAATCTTTCACCTTCTGTCCTTCTGCATCAGTTCCAAGTGCCAGATCCTTATTGAAAATGAAATAGTCAGTGGTCTATAATCCAAATTCATTTTCAGTTTAAAATATCTATTATTAAATCTTCCCAAATTTTAATAGAATACTGATGACACTTCACAGGAAAATGTGGGCATTACTTATAAACTACTGATTGTAGAAAATGTAAAAAGTTGAAAATATAATTCAGAGAAGAAAATCATTAATTTAAACCTGTGCTAATATAGTAGCCATGAGCCACATGTGGCTATTAAGTACCTAAAATGTGGCTAGTCTGAATTAAGATGTGCTATAAATTAAAACATCAGATTCTGAAAACTTGGTATAAAAAAAAGGAATGTAATATATTTCAGTAACAATTTTTATATTGATTACATGTTGAAAAGATAATATTTTGGATGTATAAGGTTCAGTCAAACATATTACCAAAATTAAGTACACTTGTTTCTTACCTTTTTAATGTGACTACTAGAATATTTAAAATTACCATGACCCGCATTCTATTTCTATTAGACAGCACTGATCTAAATAGTTTCGCATTATAGAGGAGCCTCTTAAAACAAGTTAAATGTGCTCATGAGGTCGGTACTCTGCAGGATGCGACATTAAATGCTGCACCTACTGAGAAAGGCCTGCCAACAATGGTACCCTGAAATAATGCTCCAAATCATCCCATTGAACTAAAATGCATAATCATAGATTAGGAGGGACTTGCTTATTACTATGAGGCTGCTTAGCTACTTGTTAATGTTGGTGGGGACTGATGTATTAAATAGGGCATAAAGAGGTTCTGTGACTCAGTGTACTGTATTGAGCAAAGTTAAGTTTTACCTTAAAAAGTTCACTCAAGAAATCTATTATGTATATAGGTATTTCCGACCCTGCATGTACCTGTTCAGTTTTGCAGAGCTTTTCTATATTAGACTTGAATTTATTCATGCAATCTTCTGCTAAGTTAAGATGGACAACTTGCTGAAAAACAGAAGAAATCAATCATTTAAAGCATTTTAATTTCTTTTTGCGCAACTGATAATATTAAACTTCTGAGATTGGCCTGAAGGAGAGTAAGGGCTTGGGTGGAAAAGAAGGTACCATGTAAAGCAAGTAAAATAGCTCAAGAAAAGGAAAAAAGTGAGAATTAACATGACCTATAAGGGGCAATGAACAGATAGCAAAAGATTGGGTGGAAGGATAAAATTTATGTCAGGTTTATGAGTAATAAAAAATATAGTGAATATAAAAAGTAGTGAAGTCCTTAAAGTCATGCAAAACATGTCTGAATTTATATTAGTTCTTGATTAGGGTGCAATATGATAAAAAAAAGTGTAAAGATTATTATGCTAATGACTCATAAGAATAACTGGAACAGCAAAAAAATATTTATCTGCCTACATAGCTTACCCTTAAATATACTAATATATAGCTATTAATTTATAGAACCAAATAGAATAACAACCATTGGTCAATCCAATGCTGAATTTTCATATTATGTTCATAAATGCTAAACTTTCTTTGTTTGGCTGTTCAAGACAAAAATATAAAAAAGTTTCAGTTAGATATGGATACATTGAAATTCTCTATATAGTGAATACTATTGGAAAGCTTAGATATTTGAGATATTTCTCAGGCCTAGAGTGTGGTTTTAGAGGGCAACTAACACCAAGTATTCCATAACACCCACAGATAAACCTGACTACAAAAATAGATGGACTAATAAACTAAAAATGACAAGGTATCTCATATACAGTCCTGCTTACCTTAGTAATCTGTTTACGGAAATGGGGCATCTTTTTCATCAGTTGAGCAAGAGCACTAAGTGATGTCTAAGAAAAGTCAAACATTTTAAAATCAAACTTATGATTCAGTTATTCTATATAACAACTTTAAAATTCTGCAGTTTTAAGTATTTATCAATTTACTAAGTATTTGGCAATTTTTTAAAGAAAACGAATTCAAGAAATTTCCAGTTTTAGCCACAATAAAGTAACAGATAACAAATTACTCTCTCTATATAAACAAAAATAAAATTGAATAAAACAAGTAAGACGATAGCTTTCAGGTAATGGATAAAAAAATCGTTCACGGCTAAGATACTTGAGCAGAGGAAAACACAGAAGGTGGTCCCTGCACTCAACCTGGCTTTTCCCTGGGACATTTTCCAAATCACAGTGCAAGGAAGTAGAGTTCGAAAGAAAAGCAATATTCTTTCTGGAGAGAGGGAAAAAAGATCAGAGTTTGGGACTGCTAGGTAGGATTTGGGGGGAAAGGTGCTAGAGAGAAAAGAGCCAGATACTACATAACTCAAAGATGTATAGAAGGGTTGCCTTTGGATCCTTGGCCAAATACTAAGCTGCATATGTAAAGGGAATGACTCTTAAAGGCCTAGCAGGGAAGAACTGCTGGGTGACTAAATGCTGGACAAAGATTTCAGAGGGGTCTCAGTGCTGAGAAGATACTGGCATTCTTTGATCCACACAAAGAAGGGTCCTAAGTGAACATCCCAGATATTCAGTACTAAAACTATGTCTTTGGATTAGTGCAAGAGTGAAATTCACTCACCATAACACAGCCTACATGAAGTCTCAACAGAATCAAGGTTATTCATCAGCAAATTAACCACCTGCTAGAATAGAACTCAATACTCTTTGTAGAGAGAACATCATCTAGAACCTCTGCAATGTATCATCCATAATGTCTAATAAACAAATATTACTGTGAATGTAAAAGAGGAAAAAATGATTGACACTTAAATGATAAAACAGTCAATAAAAACAGACCCTAGATCATCCAGATGGAGTTAGCAGATAAGGATTTCAAAATAACATAACAGAGAAAAAGATGGACTAAATGGATGAAAAGATGGAGTGTTTCAATAGAGAATTAGAATTTATTTTTAAAAATTCAATGTATGTCCTAGAACTAAGTGCAATATTTGAAACAACGAACATAATGAATGACTCTCAAACATTGCTGGTGGGACTGTAAAATGATACTGTCATTCTGGGAAACAGTTTGGAAGTCAAACATACATTCACCATAAGACCCAGAAATCCACTCTTAATTATTGACCCCAGTGAATGGAAACATTGTTCACATAAAACCTGAATATTTATAGCGGTTTTATTCATAACTGCCAACAACTTGAATTGTATAGTATAAAGGGGGATCTTTACTTTATAACTCAATTTAAAAAAAGAATACATTAAAGGGGTTTAACAGCAGACTAGAAACAACAGAAAGAAGTAAGAGACAAAGTCAGGTTAACAGAAAATTCAACTAAAGCACAGAGAGGGGGAAAAAAAAGAAAAAGAATGTAAGGAATGTAGAATATGGTCAAAAAATTTAAAACACACGTGACTGGAGTCCTAGAAAGAGAGAGAGAAAAGAATAAAATCAAGATGATAGGAATAATGGCAAAGAATTTTACAAATATAATGAAAGTTACCAACCCAAGCTCAACAAACCAGAGGAGGATAAATATCAAGAAAAATATCAGAGCACATAATGGTCAAATTGCTAAAAATCAAAAGATAAAGAAAAAAGGCACTTTATCTTCAGGAAAATACCAATAACATGACAGCTGACTTCTTTAACAGGAATTATGGCAGCCAGATTAAAATTGCTGAAAGGAAAAGAAAAACTGCCAACCTCGAATTCTAAATCCAACAAAAGCTGATCTCTGAAAAATTTGCAAAAAAAAAAGATATCCTCAGATAAAGACAAAGACAAAAGTTGAGGAAAATTCATCCTGTTCCGATAGAAAACCCAAGAGCAATAAAGACTAAATAACAACAGATTTCATAAATATGTTGGTAATATAAGTCTACTGAGAATTTAAAACAATAATAACATCTTGAGTTTATAATATATGTTTAAGAAGATATATGACAAAAATAGCACAAGGGAGGAAGAAGGTAAATGGAGTTTTTAGACTGTGATAAAATGATATTTTATGATGATAAAAATATAAATTCAACAGATAACTATCTTATAATTCTAATTAACATGACCTCATCAGCTGATACAGCTTCAAAAGTTAACAGGATTATAAAGAAAATCAAACTAATTCACAGTCATAATCAGAGATTTTAATATACCACTTTCAGTACTGATAGAAAAAGCAGACAAAAAAATCAGCAAATAAATAGATTTGAATAACATGATAAACCAACTTAATTTAACTGACATAGAATTTGTGTTCTTTTCAAGTACACATAGGCCATTTACCAAACAAATTTCAAAGGACTGAAATCATACAGTGCATATTCTTTGGATAAGGTATAATTAAATTACAACTCAATAACAGAAAGATTAAAAAAACAGTTGGCAACTTAAAAATAGAAGGGAATTTCCTTAATCTGAAAAAGGATATATTTAAGGAACCTAAAACTAATACAGTACTCAATGATAAAATATCAAACATGTTTCCCCTGAGTTTAGGAAATGAGACAATAATATCCTCTATCACCAGTTCTGTTCTACGTTTTAGAGCTAGGAGGTATTAATTACTAATAAAACTAGTTTAAAATAAAGATTGAAAAGGATAAACTACATTTTTTCACAGATGATACTACTGTGTAACCTTCTGGAATAATGAAAATGTTCTACACCTTGATATACCTTGATTTAGGTGGTGGTTCCACAGGTGTGGGGTGTGGGGGGTGTGTGTGTGTGTACATATACATGTAAAACATAAGGTCACTGAGTACACACTTAAGATCTGTGTATTTTACTCAGGTAAATTATACTTCGATATAAAAAAAAAAGCAAGAATGCATTAGTGAAATTAGCTAAATGGCCTTTTAAAAATAAACTTCAATGAAGCAAGAGAGGCAAAATGTCGCTAATTGTTGAGGCTGGATTATGGGTACATGGGAATTCATTTTTTCTACTTTTGTATATGTTAGAAATTTCCATAAATGGAATGTCAAATAGATAAAATAAAACCTTGAAACAAATCTTAAAATTCATCATCAATATTTTGAAAGTTAAATTAAAAGACTCTTACCTTTCCTTCTGTTGCTTTCTTTGTTGATGAAATTTCCTTCATAAGCTTGGGAATTTCTCTGTTGAATTGAAAGAATTCTTTAAACTCCCAAGGTATAATTCTTTACAGAAATATTTTGATTACAAAATGTACTATTATGTATTTGATGTCCAAAAAATATGGATAAAAATTAAAATTAAAATTAAAATGGGTTCACATACTCTAATACAACCGCAATATGCCGGTGTCGAATTCTGACCCAGAGGTCATCGTCTTCTTCAAGGACGGCCTCCTTTTCTTTCCCGTCTGTTTTATATCTACGAGTAGACAGAATTATAAAACTTTGGATTATTTTTCCTCCAAAAAAGTGGAAAAAACATTTTACAAATAATAATTTTAAAATAAAGCTCAAGAACTGAAGAGTACATATTCACTATTTTAGGGAGGTAATGAATATCTACTGAAAACTAAGGCATAACCTCATCCTTACATTAAAAATCAAAGCGCTATGCCTACCAAGACATTTTTACTTTCAAATGTTAGATTAAGCTGTTATAATTATAGTTTTACGTTAGCAAAATGGTATTTCATAAAACAAAAATTCAATGTTCCACAATCAACTTTAAGAACAAGACTGAGCATACTAACAATGTGTTCTAACTGCTTAAAATGATTTTAATAACCATCAGCACAACTATCAAACATTCATTGAGTGAGAAACAGAAATGTCAGTCCCAATGTAGCCTATTAAATACCGAAGGTGTTCAGAGTTGACACAAAATTCACAGAAATGTATTATGTTTCTATATCCTTCCCTAACCTTATAACTACATCTCCTTTAACCCATTTCCCATTTAGAGGAAAAAAAAAAAAAAGTGCAGCTCATCGCCAGCATTAATTCAATTTTACATAAACACACTGTCTGAGGCTGAAGCAAATCTGACTGGTTTTCAATGTGAAAATAAAATATAGAAACTGTTCTTGGAGTTATTTCTAAACAGATTTTGTTTCTAATCCTAGTGTAACAGAAAGGTATACATAAATCGGATTCATCAAATGAATCCTCAGCTAACAGACTATTCAAGAACGATGTTAATCATGTGTAGAAATGTTACGTTTTCTAGGATTTGACATGTTCAGTGATTGAGAATTCCTAAATTTTGTAAATGGAAATACAGCTACTAAAATAGAATGCTATAAATAGAATGATGTCATTTGTTTCCAAAGACTATCAATATACTAGAGTGATGAGAAAATAATAATAAAAGCAAGATATTTTGTGGCAAAATTTGGGGGTAAGGTTAGGACTATAACCTACAAGTTATCTCAGAGTAAACACTGCAGCCACAAGTGCTGGCGAGCATTCATGGAGCGAACAGGAAATGGGTTAAAGAATGAGAAAGGAAATGATAGAAAAACTAATGTAGCCATAAAAAAACTGTGATTGCTTTAATGGGTTGTAATGAAGTGAGCAGCAATTTAAGGGGTTCATGAGGTAACTGAAAAATGGACTTCGTGACTGCTCCCCAAATTAACTTCTCCCTTCTATTTTCCTGTTTTCCATCTGGGAAGCTAGGGAGATTCAACCATCCTGGGACTCAATTTCCTGAGGCAAGATTAGGAAGAATGGCACTAAGCTTTCCTAGCTCCCACTGCAGACAATAAATATAGATTTCTGCTGTATGAATACAATCATTTCCATAGCCCCCCAAATTACGGGTCCTATCTATAAAACCATCTACCTAGGTGGTCATAATTACAGATGTCTACAGGTGGAATGACTGTGCTTAATTACAGGACTGCACTAAGGATATAAGCCCTTTTGTTATTTAAAATGTCATTTTCTACTTATACAATATCTTTAATCTTTGATTTATAAACAAATATTAAGATAGCAAGGCTGACCATTAAAAGACAACAATCCCATTTTAAGAGTACATTTAAAGGGGTCACCAAGATGAAAAACAGATTTTGGGTACTTAGAATTTCCTGCTTTGTACTCTATTTCCATTAAAATTGTGACAGCAAAAACTACAGGGAGTTCATGCTTCCATTTAGTCTTATCCCTGGACTTTTTTGATTCATAAAAAAGGAAGTATCGACAGCTTTAAAAAAAAATAAGTCTCTCTCTTTCTCTTAAAAAATTAAACCTTGCGTTGCTTGCTAGCAAACCTACAAAGATAAATATTTTAAATACTGGGTTAGAAATGTCTGAAATGTCTGTGTATAGTCTGAAACCAAATCCTTTCGTGTCCATCAGTTTAATTCTTTTGTAAATCTCTTCAGCAATGCAGGTTTAGAGACCTAAAGGATAAGAGAGGTAATAATATCCCTTCTGAATAAACTGCATGAAATTATTTTTATTTTAGAAAAAAGCTATGTTGATTCCTCTACGTCATCTCATTAATTCAAACAGACAAAAACTCAGAAACCAGGATTGACCACAATGCAAATAAAAATACGATAAAAAATACAAAATCAGTTTAATAATATCTGGTTTAAAAAATATTATTATAATTATCACAAGTGTACCTTTTAATCTATTAAAATTAGTAAATTAAATATAAAATTTCAGAAAACAAATTTTTCACTTTTACTACTATTCTCAAATAGTAAATCTTAGCTAAAAAATGCCAATTTGGATTTAGTGACTATGATATCAAATAACATGTTATATACATATGCACATGCATATACACACTCATATATAATACACAAAGATACAATAAAGTGGGCCCTTGATAGAAAAGCTATTTTGTTTTTCATTTAGGTTTCTATTTCACATTACTTTTAAAGTAAATGTGCTTATATCAGGGTTAAATCAAAATAGGTACCAAATTGCTAAAACTGTCTATCTCAATTGCCACCCTATTTATTTTTCCAGTCTTTTAATCTCTTTAAATATATTAATTGACAAAACACACATACAGATACTTCTTAGTGTGTTATTCAGAAGAATAACCAGTTTAAATATGGTTTCCAGTTCAATAAATATAGTAGTGGGCCTAGTATTTACTCTTAACATAAGTGAAAAGTCGAATTCCACCTGTTTACAAATGTAGCTTTGTTGTAGACATAGTGAAGGAAGCAAATACACCAAAGAGCTTCAAAGAAGTCAAATTACCCACTAACTTACATTACAAAGTCAAGATATTTTTAATAAATTACAATTATAAGAAAAAGAAAAGGATATTTAATAGATTATGATTATAGGGAAAAGAGAAGGATAAAGTCTCTGAATAAAAAAGGTTACAGAGGCTTTTGATCTCTGGTGCCTACACCAATCATTAAATGCTCAGAGTCTCTCCTGTTTGTATATGCCCTTTATATGCCCTTCAAGTTATACTTGCTTGTATGTATCATTCTCGATCGGCAGTAGATCATAAGCCATTGCCTGAAATGTCAGTTCATGCAGGACAGTGGACACAGGATCAAAGCCACGATCAATTATTAGGAGCTGGGAATGAGTTTTACTCTAGAATAACAAGATAAAATTATCTTAAGAAAATTCAATTTCTTTGTGTGAGCACATTTTAATATCTTAGAAAACAAAAGCAGATGTTTCCTAAATTGTCACCTTCTTAAGACTGTGAAGTTATATAAAAACAGAAAAATCTGAGTGGTATAACGGGAAAAAAAACAAGACTACAAAAGCAAACGCTTTTATAATTATATTAAGAGATTATATTCGAAAACATAATATTGTGAAAATTCCTTCTAAAAAGTAACAGTTTTTATTTAAGTCTATTTTCTTAGGAATTCAGCTCTATAAACACTAAAATTGATATAAATTATGAATAGTAGCTACTTCTTGAGCTATTTGTGCTATACATTGTGCCAAGCAAGAAATACAAATATTAATTCTTATAGCAACCTTGTGAGACAGGTATTCTTATCTCCATTTGACAATGAGGGCATTAAGGCTTAAAAGTAATTTACCCATATTGGTGGGGTGGGGTGGGGATCACTTAAGTTTTATAAATGCAACCACTACGCTATACACCTGAAACTAATATTGAATGTCAACTGTAACTGAAAATTTAAAAAAAAAAACTTGCCCAAATTACACAGCTAGTAAGACACTCAAACCCACATCAGCTTCACTCCATGGCCTGCGCTCTTCTTAATCATTATGCTATTTAAAAAGATTATACTGATGCCAGCCAGCTAGGATGATAAATCGCAATGAAAACCTTATCATTAATTCACAAACAGCATTAATCATTAAACAGTGAATAATATTGCTGGGAAAAAGAATTGCTAATATCATTATCTTTCATACTTCATTTTAAAAAGTAATAAATTCTTTGGATTATTATTCAAACCATAAGAGATAACCACAACTCAGTAGACAAACATTTCCTATTTATTTATGTACAGCAGAGGTAAATTACATAGGATAGATCTTTAAAATTTTTTTATTTGACCATTCACTCAGCCTACAGAATCAGACGGATCTGGGTTTCAGTCCAGCCTTGACCACTTCCTTGCTGTATGACTTTGGAGAAATTGCTTAACTTGTTAATATCTCAGTATTCTCATTTGTAAAACAAAATATAATCAGAACCTCTGCTTATAAGATTATTGTAAAGATTAAATGTTATAATACAATAAAACACTTAGCACAGCGTGGCACTTACTAAGCCTTCAATCTCTGTAAGTCATGAGTCTTCAGAAATTTGGACAGGAAGAGGACAGTGCAGTATGAGTGCTTTATCAGGGCTTGGGATTACGAAAGGATGTGGGAGAAAGTAATACTTGACCTGAAAAGTCAGGAAAGGCTTCAAAAAGGTGGTGACACCTTATCAGCTCTTTGAATGAAGGTATTAAACGTTTGAAAGAATGTATAATTTCCCAGGCAGAAAGAATGGAAAGGATGTTTATTAATTTTGTGGATTTTGCCTTTTTGCACTGAAATTATGAAAAACTAAAGGAATATTTAGTAATATACTGACTGTATATCTCTTCTCTCATTCAATAAACATTTATTTACTGTGTTATGTGTACTACTGAGCCATTGTCTTCATAACTATAACCAACAATGGCTTTCACTAGTAACTGTTAAAGTTCTAAACTAATATATCTAAGTTTACATCCTCCATTCTAGCCAAGTTGTTTGTGGATTCTGCCTTTTTCTCTGTGCCTCTGCCCCAAAAATCCTATTCTCCAAGCAACAAAATTGCTCTTATATCATATTATACTCATTCTTCAGGTTCAAGGGCCTCTTCTTCTTGGATGCCTCCTAGGACTGCAGTTAGAATAAGATTTAGCCACAGCCTATGTTCCCATCACATTCTATGTATTCTTCTTTCATTCCACTTATCATATAGCTTTGTAATTGGTGGCTTCTTTGCCCATCTCCTCTTCTAAACAATCAAATCAACACTTTCTTCCTTTCATGCTTTCGAGACTGTCAATGGTTTCCTAGCGCTCTGGCACCACCACTGTCAATCCCCTCAGGTTCTTCATTCTCCAACCCAAGCCTAAATTCTGGTATTTCACAGGTTCTAACCTTAGTCTTTGATTACTTTATACTATCTTCATCAGGTAAGTAAGAGCTGCCATTTATTAAATTTCTATATGTGCCAAACACACGTTAACTCACCTAATCTTCATATCGACCAGGCAAGGTTTATGTTACTTCACCCATTTTAGAGATAAAAATACAACTCAGAGTAAATAATATGTCCAAGGTCACAGAGCTAGTAATAATACGAATAATCATATTTATTAAATGTTTACTCAATGATAAGTATTCTAAAAACTTGTATTAACTCATTTAATCCTTTCACCACTTTATAAAATAGGTATTCTCTAATTATCCCTATTTTATAGATAAGAAAACTTAGGCACAAAGAAGTTACATAATTTGCCTAAACTGACATATCTATGAATTAAATGACAGAGCCAGGATTTGGACAGTGCTTAATTTCAAAATACATACCTTCCCCACTAAACTACATTACCAAGGTTTCTACTACCATCTATATTAAAGACTCCCAAATCAATACTGAAGATCTATGTTAATGATTCCCAAATTAATACTGGAAAATAAATGAATAGTTTCTTTGGTTTATAAAGGAATAAGTCAGACTTTATACATAATCACTATTTGCCTTTTATACATTACCTTTATTAGGCTCTTTTCATCAGTCTTGTAGTAGTTTTCAAGTTTTTTTTCAACAAGCTGGGCAAGCTTACTGGCATTATCTAGAGGTTTACTAGAAACGAAAAAATATCCAAATAATTATCTTTCAAGACACAGTTTACAGTATCATAAAGTTGAATTCCAAAATTAAACCATGTAATTTATTAATTTAAAAGATTTTATAAATACAACATTGTATCAATTTGTCTGGATTTAATAACTGTAAAAATCACATATGCTTCAGCTTGTTTTAAATATAAAGGTAATAAAATATTATAAATAAAATTGCAGTTCCGTTCATTCCTCCTCCAATTCCTGTTCTTCTTCCCCTACCTCTACACCCCACTCCCCAAGGCAATCACATTATGAATTTGGTGTGTGTTCTTCCTATCATTACTATATGTATGTATGTGTGTGTGTGTGTGTGTGTATATACATTTAGATATATATATCTATATTTTGATATATATACATATATACATACATATACAGAGTTTTATATATGTTTTAACAGTGGATGTTTTTTACTGTTATATATGCTTGAGATCTATATATGTTGACACATATCAAATCTGTTCATTTTAGTTCTATATAGTATTCTATCACATGATTATACTGGATTCTATGTATTCATTTCCCTAAAGATGGACATTTAAGTCATTCTGAATTTTATCCTGTTGTAAACAACACTGGAACAAATATCTTTGTATATATATATCTCATGTACATGTTTCTCTAGATATATTACACCTAAAAGTATAACTGCTGGGTCACAGAGTATGTACATTTTCAGCTTTTCTAGATACTACCATATTATTCTCCAAATTATCTGACAAATTACCCCAACCACTAGTGAAATTTCCCCACATTCTAACATCTAGTCAACTTTCCAATAGTCTTTTGCATTAAATCTTATATGTAATTAATTGTCTTCTAAAATGATGAAAATTGTACTCTTAACTGTAATTTCATGAAAAGTGGAAAAGGCTCTTCAATTAGCACACTAACCTCAAAAATGGTCTCACTGTGAGAGCTTCAAAGTATTAAAGAACCTCTAGGTTTTATACTTTAAAAATAAATAAAAGAGCAACCATAAAGAATAATTTATTACATATTTTGTCTTAAACTATTTTCAAAAGGTAATAATGTAATGTTAGAATTATACTTTAAAAGTACATAGGCATAAGGAATACTTTGCCAAAAAAACAGGCAGGATTTTGAAAGCCTGGATTACTTAACTATTACAGTAACTCAAAACAGGTCCATAAGTGAGCTATTAAATTATAAATTAGTTATATTAACTCATTTCCTTGAATAGAACCAATCACCAAGAACAGAAGCTTGAACAGAGACTGAACTCTGGCAGAAGATAAGCCATTTAGCTCTCTGCTCCACTGGGTTCAGAATGTAATCAGCAAATCACCTATAAGAAAAAGAATGTTTCCAATACCTGAGTTATGAGTAAAGAGCTTGTTGGGTAACACCAGAATTAAGGGGATTTACTAGATTTTGTAAGTGTTTAAGAGTAATGTAATTTAAATATAAAGTACTACATGAATTTCAAATTAAACAATTCAGCTTACTAACTTGACAAATGCCAATGTTTAAAGAAGCTTTTAAAAGAGAAGTGATAATCTTTATTTGTAAAGTATATTTACTACCACCATTTATTAATGCCATGCACTATTAGTGCTTTACAGATATTAACTCATTTAATTCTAATAACAACCTTATAAAGTGGGCACTGTTATTATTATTCCCACTTCAAAGATAAAGAAACTAAGGTAGAAGGGTCGCACAGCTAGTACAGATTAAAATCCAAGCTGTCTGGCTACGCACGACAGTGTGGATGACTCTCAGAACATAATGCTGTAAAAAGAAGCCAGGAGCAAAGCATATCATATGATTCCACTTTATCAAGTTCAAAATCTGGCAAACCTAAAATATGTGTAAAAGTCAGGATAGTATTTATCTTTTGGGAGAGGAGAGGTAACAAGAAGGGATCATGAGGGGGGTGTCTGAGATGTTATTAATGTTCTATTTCTTTGGTGGGTTAGACGGGTATGTCCACTTTGGAATGATTTATCAAGCCATATACATATAATTTATGCACTTCGCAGTAAACTTTATTTTTAAAAAGAAGCTAATAAATAAAAAGTTCCATAGTACTAAAGTCAAATTTTACTTATTAAAAAAAATCCCCAAAATATATTTAAAATGGCCACTGGGATTAGACAATATAGATACTGAGACACTATAAACCATATTCAGATAATATGGCCACTTAAATTTGGTGAAAACTTAATAAAACATTAAATGTAAGACTGTAAACCCTGTATGACAACAAAGACATTCCTTTAAGAATTCCTTAAACTCATGAAAAAAATGCCTATAAGTCATACTAAATTTAAGCTCTGAAATTCAGTAACAGAGGCTATTAGTTACTCTGAAATTTAAACCTCGCATCTTAAATTTCCTATATGTACAACATGATTTTACAAGAAAAATAAATTCTGCTAACTAATACGCGTAAGCACAGAGACATTACTTACCTCTATACTGGAGAGCAAACAGAAGGCACAACATAAACAGACACTACTGTCTTACCTTCTGTATCTCACCCCGGGATTTTCATCCAGGGTAGCGCATACTGTAACTATCTGCTCAGCCATAGCTTCCATTATGGCATCTTTTCCGTTTGCATTACTAGGGTCTGGACTGTAACAGTAATAGAATGCATCTGGTACATCAAGAGTATACACCTAAGTTAGGCCAGGAAAAAAAGAGTCACATTGTCAATTTGGAGACTTGTTAAAAATATCAAGAAAAATGCAGCTATTATTTGAGACATTAAAAAAAAAAAATACTTGCACTGACCATGCTGTTTTCCAAAATGACTGTCTTTAACTTAATCAAATCTCATTTTCTCTGTCATCTCTATTTCATCCTTTCTTTTTTCACTCTCCTTTCCTGCTTAGTCTACCTCTCCTTCATTCTTGTTTCATATACAGATAGTACTGTTTGCTTTTAACTATGTGAAAGAATCTGAGGTAGCAAAACTAAAATAAAACTCTACCTGGCACAAAGAAATACAACAAAGCCAAAATTAGTCTATATATTTGACATATACTAAAAATCTTCTAGAGAATAACCTAAAAATGTTCCATCGTTGATCATATTTTCAGTTCTTTAGCTTATACTCTTCATGTCCTTAAAGACACACCTTGTGCCACATATACAGTGAAACCTTACAGACACATTTATTCAACTAACAAAACATTTACTTATGTGCAAAGAATTGGCTTAGAGAATTACTACTATTGTGTTATTTGAAGGATAACAAAATAACAAAAGAATAACAAAAGAAGCAGCTCCCTAATTAGAGTTGAGAGTTCCTCATTAAACTAACTTTAATTTTTTTAAACAATGATAGTAATCACTTCTTAGCCCAGGATAATGTAGAGTGTAAAAGTAGGTATGTAATAAACATTAAGGTTAACTAATAAATTATAAATAAGCTCCCTTGCATTTCCTTTCACACAAAGTGATTCATTTTTCTGAACATAACCCATCACTGAGAGCAGCAGCCTGAACATGGACTGAGACTTCGTTGTAGCTAATCCATTCGTGTCTGTGCTTCTCAAAGTCTCGGTCTCTGTATTTACTGCTAACAAGCACCCTACAGCTTGATGGTGCTTTTCTCGTAACACACTATCCTACTGCGGTAGATAATATTATCTGTTCAAAAATACTAACTGCCCCTCCCGACGGGACCCGTCCCTATGGGAGTATACTTCCCACTCACTGATGTCAAGCTTGTCTAGGGTCATTGGAATCTGACCAGAAGTGACACATGCCACTTCACCACGGAAGATTTAAGAGCCATTGTGCAGCTCCACCATCTCTCTTTTCACTTTGCGTCATCCCAGACAGGGGCTACTCCTTCAGCCTCAGTCCCAAAAGAGGATATAGAGCAAAGCCCCAGTCAAACCGCAATGCACAATAACACAAATGGGAAATATACTTCATTGTTGTAATACACTGAGATTTTGGGAGTTGTTACTACAGTTTAAATTAATCCAAGCTATCTAATATTCCGATGAACCAAAACAAATTTTGGAACTTGTTTTCATTCTACGCACACATTTCTTTCCCTTCCTTCTCCCTGTCCTTCCCACTTTCCATCACCAACATTACATGTTTCTTTAGACTATTACTAAATGCTTTCTTCATCTTTATGACTCACAATCACCTCCTTAAATACAGACCCCTGCAACTTCCAACTACATTTTTTGCTAATTTTAGCTCTTTTTCTACATAGAGACCATCTAGCACCCTCTCAACTAACTATACCAGAAACTATACCAGACTCTGTACTCCCTAAGGTCCACTGTAAACAAACTTCCCTATATTCTTGAATGCTGTCTAATTGCCTTAACATATACATGGTAGCATTAATTACTGTAAACCCTCTGAAAGGTATTCAAGAGGAGAGAATCAACTTCCTTCCTCTCCATGTATCTTATAAATGTGGTGAATGGCCAACTTTTCTTCTTTGGAGCACACTGTATCCGACTATACCAGTCTCAACAATGATCTCCTGACTTTTATTTTCCATAAAGACTTTAAGACCAGTCCCACAGTTTTCCACACCTGCCCATTTTCTGCCACCATTCTTGGTGGGACCTGGAGCCTCCTACAACACGGTCCCAACCTACCGAGAGAGAGACAGCCTTACCTATCATCATACCCTCACACTTCTTGTAATCCATTTTTCCTGCTGTTCCCCTACACTTTCCTGCTTCTGTATCTTTGCACTCAGTCTATTTTTACTTTTCTAGAATATTCTTTACCTCTTCATTACTACCTTATGAAATCCAATCCATTTTTCAAATGTTTTCCCATACCCATACCAATTCTTTGAGGAAGCAGCCATATGCCCAGTTAAAAGACTAGGTCTACGGCCATGCTACCCTGAACAAACCCGATTCCATCTGATCTCGGAAGCTAAGCAGGGTCGGGCCTGGTTAGTACTTGGATGGGAAACTACCTAGGAAAACCAGGTGCTGTAGGAGTAAAAAATAAAAAAATAAGGATTGTAAGCTGACAAGGTCCTTGCAATTTGTGAGGTTGACCAAGTGTTACCTCGCCTAAAAAAAATTAAAAAAAAAGACATGTTTCCCATGCACTTAGGTATAACCACATGACTAAATTTTAGCTAATAAGATATAAATGAAAACTATGTACTTCCTTCCTTCTCTCATAGCAGACAGACAAGACCTTAAATAATCACAACATTTTGCAAAGACTGTTAAGTAAACAATTCTCATGAGATTTCTCTATACATACAAAGACAAGTTATTTTCCTCAGCTATCAAACTGGCCAGATATCTACACAAATCTCTGCTTCAAATATAGCAATTCCGCAATTTCAATAAACTCTCTGTGCAGCAAGATGATCCGGATATGTCTGCAATATTTATCTAACTACTGTTTATATCCCACATGATTTTAGGAAGCCCATTTTCACCCTGCACTAACTTTACATATCATACTAGAATTAGGTCTGAAGGTAACTTTAGGAAAATAGTTTAATGTTAACCAGATATCTTAAAATTTTATTTTGGATTACAGTCCTTCTTTGTCAAGAATAGCAATAGCTTAAAAGAGAAATTCTTTATCTAAAATCTTTCTATCTCTAAACAACCATTTCAATTCTATGAAATGCTAGAATCCTAACACAGGGAACAAAGCACAACAAAGCTTTGCACACAAAGCTAGTTGTGTGATTTGGGGCAACTTACTTAACCTCTTTGATTTCCCCCTCTTTAAAATGGAGACAGAATTACCATCTATTCATAAGGCTATTTATGTAAAGCATTTAGGAAAGTGACACATAGAATATGATGTATTTGCTATTATTATTATTATTAATTGAAGGCTCATTAACTATTTCAAAGGCAAGACAAATTAACAAAAATTCTTCATATTGTAAATTAAAAAAATGGTAATTTATATAATGTTATATTAAAACATTTATTAAAGAACATTTATTTTAATATCACGAATGATTTCAGAAGCTAAAAGTATTTTTTTGGAGTCATCTAAGAAAGACTGTCCTCAAAATATTTTGATAGTGCTGTAAAATTTGACATACACAGGACTTAGTGGCAGATATGAAATTTAAGCTCCACTTTCAATATTAATATTGCATTCCAATTAAATGCTCATGTTCTTCCCTTCATTATAGAAATGTTTATGTGTGAACTGCTCAAAATTCACCAAATACATAACATATAAAACATCTTTAGTATACACTTTATTAACAAATAAGCTCATAAACCAAATTTTAAAATCCATTATGAACAAAAATTAAAAATAAAAATAGAAATTACCTGAGATTCAAGTGGAATGAAGGAAATATTTATTTCTTTACATCTTCTTATTGACTTGGAGCAAGAAGCCTTAATTTTGTTAAAGAGACTATCAGGGCAAACTGGGAGGATAAAAGAAAAATCAAAGCATAATAATTCCATCTAAATTTTTATTCTTTTGACCAAATCATTCCAACATCCAAGAATATTTATTTTTATATATAATTACTGATTTTCACAAAGTAATTTACTATGAGGACAAAAATAATGTGTAAATATTATTCTTCACTTTACAGAGCAGGTGTATTCTAATCAAAAGGGCAGGAAGAGAAATTCCATTCTCCCCATTTAGATCCACCATAACCTGCATCTCCTTAGAGAGCTGCTAACACAGCAAATTGAAAGTGTTAAGAAGAAAAATCAGATCCAAACTCATGACTTAATAAAATTTTGTAGGACTTTCAGAACTTAGAAATTTATATTACTTTTCTGAATCTGCCACTAAGGATAAATATACCACACAAATTGATAATTTTTCCTTGAATTACAGGAACTTCTCTAATGTCAGGAAGTTCTAAAATTCTATACTAGTAAGTTCTGGACCTTGGAGCCCATTTTTTCCTTCCTCCTTTTACCTGCTTATAGTTCCATTAAATCTAGGTTGGAATATTAGCCATTGGCTCATAGTGTCTTTTAACAAGAAGTTCTTTAGCCTCAAGATTCCTTAAGATAAAAAAGGCCTTCACATTCATTAAATTCTATCAATTACATAAACATGAATTTCTATATAATAAGGTTATCTAGATGACAAATACTTATGTATGACATTTAAAAAAATGCAAACTCCTACTAGGCATAACATAAATATTAACAGGAAAAATAATATACTACTTAAAAGAATGTATCTCTAACAGCTGAGACCAAGGCCTAACTTAGACGAATGGCATTTTTATTTTGCAGTGTAATTAGATAAGATATAACATAACATAGAATTACATGTCTCTGTACTTCTGATTCTCATTTAGCTGCTTTCTATTTGAACATATGGCACAGTAAGAGAAATATGATAGGTTTTCTCCCTTAGTATTTGTCAAACAGATGGTACTTTCTTCAGTGCCCTCCCAAAGGGTCTTATTTTTTATTATATAATCAAATCCCCAATTGAAACTTTAAAAAAGAATTCTTCCTGTCACCAGCATGGGTTTGAGAGATAGCCCTCTCCACACGCCCCTGCTGCAACCCTGTAGACCAGCAAAAATGACTACTTTTTAAACTGGTCTGGAATGATTGCTTTTAATTTTCTATCATCTTAACATGAATTAGGATACATATGATCTTATATTTTTAGAGTCTTTCTAACCTGATTAGAATAGAAAGTCATTAGTATTGGACTAGTACTATAAGAATTAGATACCTTATAATTAATAGGGTTTTATATAATGAATGACTTTTACAAAGCTACTTACAGTCAGTGAAGTATATATACGCTGCTTTATATTTGTTCTCCGATTTACTTGCAAAGTCACGTAAAAAACAGTCTACAGACTTAAAGAAAATTAGGTGTTAATATACATTTTAGCAAATACTAATTTAAATATGCTAGCTTTTGAAATAAGATTACTTTATTTCAATGATAAAATAAAAACTTAACTGTCTAAAAGTTTAATTTATAAATTTATTTTTAAAGATGTTGTCTAGCCAGTGATAGGTAGAAACATGATAAGTATTAAGGTAACACATGTGAACAAAGTACTGTTTTGAGGAAACCTAGGTATGATCTATTAACTAGGAAGCTGCAGCAACATGGAAGACAAGACCGCTGGAAGACAACAGACCAAGGAACTAACAAGTCAACAAACATACTGGAAGCGTTATCTACATGAATACTGAAACCACTGAGACTATGACTGGAGAAGTAATGAAGAGAGTCATAGTGAACTAGGAGCTAAAAATGTCAAGAGATTAGAATGAAAACCTTAAAGATTGGTAGAAGACTGCAAGGAGAAAAAGGAAATATAGACTGGTAGTATATGACTCAATACTGCCAGTTTTCAAGATACAAAGGTCTGGAAGCAAAAAAATAAGAATAAAGAATTTAATTCTCTCTCCTTCACCTGTTTCTTTTTCTCCTTCAAACTGACAACAACATGTCTGTTAGATTTCACAGATCTATCCTGCAAGTAAGTCTCTTTCCCCCTATGATTTCCAGGGATTTTTTTTTTTTGCTTTGAGATATTCCACCTTGATACTCTATGCTATTAATTCAAATTTCAGTAGTGATTATCCTCTTCTTCAATTAACTGTTCAACTAAGAAATAACACTTTTGAGCATCAGAAAGGTTTTTATGCTGTACTAGACTCTCCTGATGTGTCCCATTTTTCTGTTCAGGTTGTCCTCCTTTTCTCCAAGCAGCTGCATTTTGCTAGATGCATGTTTTCTTTATTCTTACTGAACTTCCTCTCTCTCTAGTCACTTGACCCACTTAGATGTGTGGTGGCTTTTCTTTGTCAACTTCCTTGGGGTTTAGATTTAGTTGCTGGAGTTTCCTAAACAGAGGCAGTTTCACAGATGAGGAAGGCAAAGTGGTTTTCCCCCAGAGGGCTACGGGTACAAAGCAGAGACCACCAGCGATTTTCTGACACACCCTACTGATCTTTCCCCAGGGATTCACAAATCTCTTACAGCCAATCTCTTCCTGAAATCTGTCATTTTATGATTCTTGCCTGAGAACTATCTGATCTGATCTCCAGGTGCTTACTTAGCTCCTGAGGGAGGAAGTGTCATATCAGGTTTCTCTACCAGTGCCAAGGAGCCCAAGGCCTTGCTTATACCCAGAGGTCTGTGCAACCCAACAGGTAATTGACTAAGAACAGGAAGAGGATCTAGTTGGTTGTGGTAGAAAAAGGAGTCACATTCAGGTACCATTTTCTTGGAATCCTCTGATCCTTTACTGAATATATAATTTTGTATCCTGCTTTTGTCACTTATCATTAAAAAGGAACTTTTCCGTAGATCATTAAAATTTCCTAGAAATCTCATTTCCCAAGGCCACATGGCCTTTCATACCATTGTTTTTTAATGCTAAGAATTTAGCATTGGATTTTTTTATTGAAAGGATTTAATTTGACCATTTGATTATTTTACAATAAACTTGAAGATATAGACCATTTTAAAGTTCTTGATAAAGTATGGCAAATTATTTTCCAAAAAGGCTGTGTCAATCTATAGTCTCACTAGCTATATAGTTTCTGCTCCATTACCCACTGATAGCTAGAATATGAGATAGATATATATACATATATATATATATATATATATATATATCCCTCTGCCAATTTAGTAGGTGAAAAATGGTGCCTTTACCTTGTATTTTTTCCCATCATGAATTTTATCTTATGATGATATTATAAATAATATATAAAATGTTAAAACCCACCAGCAGTCAATCTGTAGAGAGTAAATAGTGAATATCTGGGTTTTTCCTACTGTTTTACCAGTTAGAAGAAATGAAACTGGAATTGCCAAGTTAACATTCTAGGTGAGAACAAGCCAAAGGATGTGCTACAAAATGCACTATCAGCTATTGTACTGAATAAAAGAATTTGATATCTTATATGGCTCTGAAAGTTTGGCTTTAAGTATGAGTTAAATCATGGTTAGATTATAAACTAAAGAAATTCCTTTGACACAAAAAAATATATATACACGCCTGCATATATACATACATGTGTGTGTACATATAGATGACTGTATGACATAGAGAAGTTACCATGATAAATAAAGGATTAATCCAAGATTGTTTAAGTACATTTCCATCTTCTCAAAAATTATGGTTGAATAGGAACTGCATGAGTAACGAATTACTCAAAGAAACTCTAACACTTTATACAATTAAATTCTTCTTTCACATAAGGAGGAGACAGAAATTTTTTCACTTACATATTCTTATTGAGAAGAGTGCAAATGAAACAAAATTCTAACACAGAAAAACTTTCCTAAGCCAACTAGTTTATGGAACTATTCTTCTAATAAAGGGTATTTTATTTAACTTTTCTGTGAGAAAATCATGTTAATTGTGCAAATATTGAAAAACATACTTTTTAAAGATTCAAAATACTCACTTTTGATGTTGGAGAGATAAAATAAAGAGCCTTCATTTGTCTGACAGGTTCTCGATTCTTATAAATGTTCTCCACAACTAATAAAAAAAAAATCATGTTATCTAACCAAATATTTATACACTTGAAACAAATTTTAAATAATTTTTACTGTGCTCATTTATAATAATACAAAAACATATTTACATATCTTGGGTTTACATTTTTTGTCTTCATTTGATAAATTGAAAAAAACTAAACATGTGTCTTCCCCAAGGCTAACCTCTGGCCTAAGTGCTCATTATGAGAAAAAAAGATAAAGCAGTTATTCCATAGTTAGGTCTATCAGCATAAGCAATCAACATGCCATGAAGAAACCAAGAAAATGTATTCAAAATTAAAATATGTATTTCTTTTAAAAAATACTCTACTATAATAATAGCAAATATGTACCAGATACAGGGTTAAGCACTTTATGTGAATTATCTGTTTAACCTCATAATAACTCTGTAAGTATTTTACAAATGTGGAAACCAAAGCTAAAAGAATTCAAGTAACTTGTCTAAGTTAAACAGATAAAAAGTGCAACAGACAGGATTCCAACCCAGATATGTCTAGCTCCAGAGCCCAAGTTTTTAACTATAGTACTATAATATTCTTTAAATAAATGGCCAATTTACTCTTATTCTTTTAAAACCATACATTAATATTATAAGGTATTTTTTCAACAAAATATCACCATACTTTATTCAATTTTATTTTTATTGTTGAAATTAAGTTTATAGAATTATCTAATATAAAACCAAGTGAATTTAAACTAGTAAACTAACTTGTCACATTATCTATTAATGCTATAATTGCAAAAAAACTAAAGTCTCATTCTACAAATCAAGAGAACCATCTTTTAAGATTCAGGACTCATGTTGGTGAGGGATCCAGAAAAAATTAAAAACATTAATCTGACATGCAAGGAGGCTATTTGGACTTTTCTTTTATATATGATGATACATTTTTCTCAATCCTAAATTTATGTTAGTATAGATTTATCAGTTTCCATCACGTAGGGTATCAAATAAGATTTCCAAGGAAATATTCAATTTTATTTTTACTCCATTCCCAACAACTGTAAATTTACCTTTAAACATTAAGGTTATATCTGTCTTAACTTACTTTTATTGCCTAATACTCAAAATGAAGTGTCTTATGGTCATTTATGCTATACATACTATTGTTTGGTGAATAATGTACATGGTAAAGTGTTGTGAAATATTCTGAAATGTCTGGTTAGCAACAGCAGAAAGTGCCATTTCTTCAATTCACTGAAAAGTGGACATCTATTAAATGATGGAAAAAGGAAAGGTTTTTATGATTATTCCTATAATAGTAACAAAGAAATAATCTTAATTATCAGTCTATTTTTTTAAAGGTTTTTACTTGACATTACTCCATTAAAGCAGCATCATATGTGCAATTTTTTCACATCTACTTTTTAAAGTCTAAGACACCACTGAATATTTTCACAAATGGCCTGAATGACAATGGAAAGTCTGATCACTGAACCCACCAATGCCAAATCTAACCGAGGGATTTTCAGGAGAGCTCATGTGGAACTCAAAAGGGCTGTGACAAGTTCAAGTTAGCAGATATGATTATGATTAAACCACAGTAAATGTAGCTGACTCTGGAGGGTCCTGAGAACAGTCCACAGCAATGTGCTGCTCTATGATATACAGTCCTATGAAATACTTCTCAAAAAAAAGCTTTCTGTCGTCAAATAAGTTTTCCAAAAACCTGAATGCTATACCTGTACCCAGGAGATCCACATATACACTAGCATATAAAAAACTTCAAAAAAGTCCTAAAGAAACCTGTTTTTGCTTGTTTAATGCGGCTGCCCAAGCTTACTTGGTCACAGAATCCTTTCCTTGAAAAATATCTATCAACACTGAACACACAATAAAAAAAAAATGCTCTACAAAAATTCAGTAAAATCTCCTTACAGTGCAAAATGGTTTTGTAGTTTCACAGTATTCTCACACATGTTATCCAATGGTTCTGACTCTAGCTGCACATCAGAATGACCTCTGAGAACTTAAAAAACTTAAGCGGCTTAACCGATATTACACTTATTCAATAGTAGAAGAATCAAGGCTTTAATCATGCAATTTCTAGTTTAGAGCGTTTTCCACTGCAGGTCATAAAGACTTCAAATTGAATATGTAATTAACAATAAAAGATTATTTGTAAATATCCTAAAGAAAGTAAAAATTACTTAAATTTTTGTAGATAATCTTCCCACTGTATACATTGCTAAGGCTTTCTTGAAAATACTGGGTATATTTTTGAACCTCACAAGTTAGAAGTGACAGAAGGTACATATACATCAGGATCCAAAATACAAAAGAATTAATTTGACTCTGAGTAGCAGTTTCTCATTACAAATGGGATACTTAATATGTCTTTAAAGAGTTGTTATGAAGATCAAATTTAAATAAATGAGTTAAAGAATTATGACTTAAGGATGATAATGTTATTAAGATATTGGTATTTTCCCCAAAAGATAAGAGAGATTAAAATCTCATTGACACAATCCTGCCTAATGGAAGATGCATGATTGTTTTTCATAATTCCATATTAAAGCTGATTTAAATTTATAATTCATTGCCTCATTTCTAAGTAATAAAGAGAAACAAAGTTAAAATTATACACTTGTAAAAATGTATAAAAATTGACTTTATGACATAAATCTTACTATTTGAAAGCAATACATGTAAAGCACAAACATTAACCAAAACACTGAGGTAAACTTAGTGCATCAACATACAAAATCATAACAAAAATGTAAGAGTAAAAAATCTGCAAAATAAACTCAATAAGGCAATTTACTTAATCTTGGTTAGGGGCATATAATTATATGTCTCAGTTGAGAAAGAAAACCCCAAGTTACAGAGGTTATTCTGAAGATTCAAAGAGAAAAGAAGAATGCCCAGTGTAATTATTAAGGCTAGTTAAAAAAATAAAACATAACCCCCTCAGAAACAAAATTACTAACTAAAATTTATTACTACTCCAACCACTTCCAATCATAATAAAAAAATCTTCATGGTGACACTTACCAGTTATACCCTCTGCCAGAAGGTCAGTCATTTTGCAACATGATGCCAAAAGCTTAGTGGTAAATTCATCTAAAAGCATTATCTTAAAATAAATATATTAAGAAACAGTATAAGCATCTGATTCTAAGAATTCACAAAAGACAGAATTTAATCTATTAAGCCTACTCAAACTTATAAATCTTTTATAACATAAAATTAAAATGCCAATAGGCAAAATTATCTTATCTTTTAACTTGCATTACCTAGAGATTATTTCTCAATATATGTACATCTAGTATTATACATAAGTGAATAATACGAGTTCTTGTCCATTTTGAAGAACTTGTTCATTTTAAATGTTATGTTTAACATCAAATTTTCTTAGAATTATGTCGCTTGTAAAATAATATTAATTGTTCCAAGCACTGTTCTAAACATTTTACATAGCTTAACACATTTATTATTAACAACTACCCTATGAGGTACTGCCATCCCCATTTTAAAGACAAGGAAATGGAGGCAGAGAGAGGTCAAGTAATTTGCCCAAGAAGCCACAGCTATCAAGTGATGAAGTTAGGATTTGAACATAAGCAATATGGTTCCAGACCCTATACTCTTACAGAAGTAAGATAAAAACAAAATATAAAGTCCTCAATATAAGGGCAAATATGCAAATTCTACCTTCCATTCGTCTTCTTTCTTGCAGTCATCAAACACTGCTGATTTTATCTCTGAAAAAAAACAAAAGATTTAGAAATCTTAAACAGCATTAAAAAAATAAACAATAAAAATATAGAAATATAATAATAGAATAACTATTTAAAAGATCCAAGATGGTTAAGGAAATATCCAATTTGAAAATCTGCTAAGCTACATAAAAAAACACTTACACTTGTTAAAACTCTATGTAAAATTCCAGTTCTCTTTAATACCTGACCTATATGGTACATTTAAACTAATTATTTTTAAACTTTTGAGAATAAGAGTATATAATAAAAAAGGCTAATATATTTAAGTATATAAACATTATCTGGAAAATATTTCTGAAAGTATTATCTGATTTGTTCTTCCCTATTCTACTTAAATCCCAAGTAAGCAAGATGAAAACAAAAAAACTCACAGGAAAATCCCTAACTAGCCCATTGCTAAATTACATCTGATCGTCAAAACTGGATAAATACTCTTCTTCTAAATTTACAACATTATAATTCTCAACAATATATAACACAGCATTAGGATACAAACATATAATGTTCAGACTTGATTTGTAATCAATAATTATTAATATGTTCCTTGCAATGATTTATTTCCCACATTTACTAGGTTTTACTAATTTTCAATTAATTTTGAAAACTGTAGTACTGTGTAATATGTAATAAACAAAATACAATTAAAATGTAAATTATAGTAACTGTCTTTAGTTCTGAGTGAAATGAGATGTTTATATAATTAACTTAAAATTTTCTATTTCTTAATTTATAATTAAGTTAATGCTTTTGGTAATTTACTATCAAGTTTTTGACATCATATTAAAGAAGAACATGTTCAAGCTGAGGGTCTATTTAATAAGGGTTATTTACCATAAGAATTGTAACCTAGAAGGTTTCACTATGATCGAGGAAGGTTTGAAAGTGTTAAGAAATGTTAGTTAAAGTGCTTATATGTTTGCAGGAAGATTATAATATATGAGAATTTTGGCAAAAGCCTGAAATATTTAACCGCAATTTGAGCCAAAAGCACTGGTTTCTAGTACTCTACAAGCAAAGATGAAGGATTTTCTCAGGCAGAGTTCAGACCCTGAAATAATATGCTACTTCCCTTTCTAAGTTTTCTTTATTCCTGTATACTTCAACCAAGCTAAAAATCAAAGACATTTTGCTTGTTTTTACCAGATTTGTTTCTTTCTCTTAAGAAATGAATGCTAATGGAATTTATGATGGAATAGACTAAAAAGTTCCCTAGGCAGAACTAATATCATTATTCTTTAAAACCTTAGAAACTACACTGTCCTATATGGTAGAAACTAGTCACATGTGGCTATTGGGCACTTGAAATGTGGCTAGCCTGACTAGGACATCCTTAAGTATAAAATACACATCGGATGTTGAAGTCTCTGTACAACAACAAAAAAAAGGGAATGTAAAATATTATTTTTCCTATTGATTACATGTTCAAATAATAATCTTGGATATATCAGGTTTAACAAAATACACTGGTGAAATTATTTCATCTGTTTCTTTTTACTTTTAAAAAATGTGGCTACTAGAAAAAATTACATATGTGGCTTGCATTATATTCCTACTGGATAGTGCTGCCTTAGAATCTGAGGATACCTAAACAGTCAGCGAGTATAAGCATCTTGAAAATAAATGATAACAAGTTTTGTGAATAGATATTATGGGCATCCATGAAAAGTGATATGGTCACACATAGGGTATGTTTGGAGAGGAGTCAAAGGAAAACACATCAACTAATATTACAGAACAAAAAAAGTATTTCCTCTAAATATTAATGAAAAGTATTTGACCTCATGTACATTTCTCTAGCACCCTAAATATGGATATATCCTAAGACTCTATTCTCTAACCTTTACTCTGCTTGCTCTACACTCTTCCTCAGAGACATATTCATCATCAAAGTTTCATCTATCAGATCAGTCCTTCAATTTCTTTCCCCAACTTTACTGAGATATAACTGACATATAACATTATATAACTTTATAGTATACAATGGGATCTGGTATACATATATCGCAATATAATTACCACCTTAGTGTTAGTTAACACTTCCTTCACCTCACATAACTACCATTTCTTTTTGGGGGTGAGCATTTAAGTTATACTCTCTTAGCAACTTTCAAGTACATAGTACAGTACTGTTACCTATAATCACCATGTTGTGCGTTAGATGCCTACAACTTACTCATCTTCTAACTGGAAGTCTGTACTTTTTGATGAGCTTCCCCTCATTTCCCCCAACCCCCTGCAGTCCTTCGATTTCCCACAAACCTTAGAGCCCGTCTCTCCTTGGAATTCATTCAACTACACAATACAGGTTTAAGATTCTACATGCCTACATGTCTCAAACTCAGGTTACAGTTCCCATAAAATTGCTCTAAATGTCTCTATTTGAGTTTTGTCATTTTCTTAGTCATAGTCTTTGGCTACTTCCTCCTCCCCCATATCTAGTCATTAGGCATTATTGACCATTCTTTCTGGTGACTGTCACCAGTATTACCTTAATTCTCATCATCTTTCACTTAACTTCTGCTGTACATAGTCTCCTATCTGGATTTCCTGCTTTCCGCCTCCAACCCATTTGCCTTTTCAATCAATCCATTGTTCACACTGCAGTCAGTTATCTTCCTGAAACACAACCCTTTGTTTACATTAACACCCACCTCAAAATTCTTTCAAATGCTCACTCTTTCCTACAGAATAAAACCTATACTCTACTATTCAACATTCTCCACCAACTGCCCTCTATCTTCTCTGCAAACTGATCTTCCACCAACCCAAATGCTACCCAAATAATGACTCGTTAATAGTGACTCCCCTATTTTTGCTCATTCTGTTTCTCCTATAGGCAAACAGTGAGGTGAAAACACTGAAGGGAACAATAAGAGAACTGACAAAGTAGTGCACAGCATCAACAACTATCTTAAATCACAGAGAAACTATTAATAAACCTGAAAATAAAATGCAAGAGAAACTTACTTGTCTGGAAAACAGAAAATAATCTATGAATAAGAGTTTTTAAGGAAACACACAAAGCCTAGCATAATTAAGGAAATTGTATAAATCATAACTGAGGAAATAAGGGGAAAAAAATGCCAGTAATAAAAAGATAATCTCATTATGGACCTAGAGAAGGTCTCTCTTCTGTCTCTGCTCTTCCTTCTCTAATCCCATGGCTTCCATGACCACCTACATGCTGTACCTTAAATCCAGATCTCGAATTCAGCTCCCATTTCTGAGATTTCTATCTCCAAATGCCTACTGGATACAACTTGCACTTGAAATTCACTGTGTTGTAAACCTTTACTATTTTTTCCCTCAAAAATTATTCCTTCTCTTTACCTTTATTAATAAACAGCATTACCCACTATCTGGTCTCCCAGACCTGAATCCTAGTCTAGGATGACTCTCCCCCAGCCAAAATCCTATTGATTCTACCTAAATCTCTCTCATATTTTCATCCATCTTCTCCCCTCTATTGCTTTTACCTTCTCTCTTGGACTCAACACAACACCCAGTCTCTTCTCATTTACACCCCAAGTGCATACCCTCTTCTAACTTCTGAGTTTTTCCCCAGTAATCAAATTATTTAAAAAATGAAATAGACACAGATGCTCTGTCACTTGTTTTTTTTTCACTAAATATACATCTTGGATATCCTCCATGTAGAATATAAACATAGATATAAATCATTCTTTTTAATAGCTACATAATATTCCTTAGGGCACACTATACATTATTTATTTATTCTCCTATATGACAGGTTATCATCTTGTTTCCATTTTTGCTACTATAATGTTGCATTGATAATCTTTTTATCTTTATTTACCATTACTTTTATTTCTGAAGCAGAGTTTCCCATAAGCGAAATGGCTGGCATCAAAAAATAGGTGTCTCTTCTTTTACCACACATTGTAAATGCTCTCTCAAAAGTTTCTAACAATTTACATTTCCATCGCCAGCTTCCCAACTACTGCATGATACCAATTACCCTAATTCTATCAAACTGATGGTTTAGAAAGTGTACCTTGTATTGATTTGCATTTCCCAGATTACCAGCCAGTCAAAAACAATCGACTGAATGTACTATAAATTACAAATCTGGAAACTGCCTTGTTTATATCCTTTACTCATTTTTCTATTGTCATTTATCTTTTACTTATCAATTTGTAGGTGCTATTTTTAAACCTTTATTTTCTATGTATGATCAGTATTTTCTTGACGTCTATAGTCTAGCTACTGATTTTGATAATGGTATCTTCTACCACACAGGAATTTACAATATTTTTATTTAATAAAATCTTTTCTTTTGTGGGATCTGGGTTACCAGTTAATTTTTAAAAATGTCTAACCCACATTATCCTTTATTTTCTCCAGATTTTATTTTACTTTTTACATTTTAGTTCTTTAATACATATTAAAAATTTATTTTTTATTTGCTAAAGTTGGACTAAGATCACATGCCTAAGTAAATAAAAGAGAAGCAAGGAACCATGATAAGCTGATGTCAGAGCAAAAAGCCTTGAAACAGAAAAAATTTGTCATTAAACAATAAAAATTTAATATTAAATATTTATGGCCTAAATAAAACAACATAAAAGAAAATTATGGCATAAGAAAAAACTATCAGGAATACAAGCAGAAATCAAGAAAACAAAATGAAGATCTAAAAAGTGGAATCATGGAGAATTCAAGCTGAAAAAAATGTAAAACTCATTGTTTATGTTAGCAAAATGAAATATACTCTGAAATGGAAACCAAGTCTTCCAACTATTAGTCCAATGAGGAAAAATAATAAACCAGGTTTTTATAACCAATGTATAATGACAATGTGTATGAAAATCAAAGAGCCAAAAGTAAAAAAACAGACTTGTAGGCCATAAATTTTCTCAGAAAACAAAAACATTCCTGATTATGATTCCAATAGATTCTGCCTACCTATAGAAACAAGATGACTACCAAGTTATTTGGTGAACAGGTAAAAATCTTTATAAAGGTAAACTTGGGGCCTGGGGCAGGGGCAAAAGCAATACTCATTAACGGTCCGTTGAATGAAAATGGACTGAATTGTGCATAGGAAAAACCACTTAGGGCTTTCAAGGTACACTGTTTAAAAATTGTATGAGTATAGTTCAGGTAACATTTTGTGATCACCATTTTCTCGCAATGATATGATATAGAATTCTTGATCATGTTAATTACAAAGCATATCATATAAATCAATTACAAAAAAATTTATGAAAGAACATACAAAAATTGAGGATTATTATAAGACTAACCACACATATACAAAGGCAAATACTAAAGAAGTTATTTCTAGGTAGAAATTTAGTAAATTCTGTATTTATTCTTAAAGAAAATACAATAAAAGGTCTGGAGGGTTTCTCTCTTAAACCTAAGAGTGTAAAGGTAAAAAGGCACCGTTACAAAATTATTTGATGGCAGTGTAAGTTAGAAAGGTAGTAACACTGAAGGAGAGGGTGGGACTGGGAAGGGTTATGAAGTGCCTGGACATGTTCTCTATCTTGATTTGGTGGCAGTTACACGGATAAACATTCATCCAGCTGTACACCTAGCAGTAGTGCACTTTACACTACCATTATACTTAACGAAATCTTAGTCATTTCTCTTCAAATAGAAACGAGAAAATGGCTTCCTTTCAGCATTGTTTTAATAGAGTCCCCAAAATGCTGGTGTCTTTTTGAGGAGAAAAAATCTTTCATCTTTAATGGCTCCCCAATGCCATTAAAGATAAATGTCTGACCACCTTTTAGTCTTCATCGCTCTATTTCTTGCAACAAGGAATTGTTTCCCGTTCCATAAACAGTCATGCACTTTCCTCATCTTTGGGCCTTGGCTCAGATTTCCTTCTGTCTGGCAAAATCCTACCACCTTTTAATGTCGTCTCCTCCTTGGAGTTTCCCCCGATCCATTCCCAGAGTGGATATACTTCCTTTTTCTTCTTTCTTTCCATAAAACTTTTTCATACTGCTCATAAGCACTTGGTACTTGTGTACCTGTCTTCTCCCACTGAATTGTGAATTTTAGGACATCAAAGAATATGCATCTAGAATAGTGTGCAGCACAGCATATATACTCCATATCGATTTTAAATGAATACATCACTGTGCAAATATCCAAACATTAAAAGAAAATTTTGCTCAACAAGATAAACTTAAAGAAGTGACCAGAATGAAAGACCTAGAAGACAAATAACTGATTAAAACAAAAACAAAACTGTATTTTATATATGCTTATATTTGCCCAGAAAACTTCTAGAATTTATAAAAAATCTAAGAGTGGGTGTCTGTGGAGAGGGATGCAGGGGGTCTGAGATGAGAGCAAAATTAACTTTATGTTACAACTTTTTATGCCATCAAAATTTTTTTTGCCACACCAAGGTATTTAATAATGATTAAAAATAATAATGATTAAAAATATTACTACAAAGACTATGAAGGAGCATGGAAAATATCTCAAGTGTTTAAAAAAGGAAGTCTCAAGATGACAAAAAATATTTTTAGCTCTATAAGGACTAAAAGGAAAATATGAAAAAAAAAAGCTTATGATTTAATATGCGAAGAATTGGCTCAAATACACTACTACTTTTATTTTCCCTAAAGTTTCCTCTAAAATATATGTTATGAATTACAGACATTAGATTGGACTATTATTTATAGACAAGAAAGAAAAGAGACTGCATTGAATAAGAGGAAAAAAGCAAGGTGGCCTAAACTTGCTTTGTGGTTATATACCATTGTTTTGTTGTGTGTTTTACAAATAAACTTCACTAAATTTTTAAAACATTTTATCAGTCATATTTTTGCAGTCACATCCCTGTAGCAAAAAGTAGTAAATAAGCAATACCAACCACTAGAAATTTTCACTGACTTTTAAGTATGGGGATTAGTTTGGTAAATAAATGTAGCCTTTTTAACACTCAAAATATTTTTTTAAAAGAGGGTTTTAAAGTAGTCCCTAAAGGCTGATTCCTTCTCATGTTTTAGGTCTCAGCTCAAATGTCACCTATTCAGAGAAACCTTTCCTGATCCACCTACCCACAGTAGCCCCTCTATATACCACAAACCGAAACAATCATGTTTATTCTGTTTTCATATTTTCTGTTATTTCCCAATGAATGTAAGCTTTCATTTGTGTGCCTTTGACTGCTGTATTCCCATAGGAATTAAATGAAATTTATTGAATAAATGGGGGACTTTAGGTAGCAAAAACTGATCTACTATTTACTTTCAACAAGCATTATTATCCATTGCATTCTGCTAGGGCCCGTTTTAAATTTAAAGCTCCAGAAGACACAATAATGGACCTATCTTCAAGAAGCTTATCAAGAGACTCCCATTAGGCAGTAGTGGGAAGTGTCATTTGAGAAAAATAAATTAAATGCTACAGAAACATAACAGGCTGGGTTAAAATGAGAAGCCACTAGGGAGGTAGTAGCCCATTTGAGCATAGACTTGGAGACTGACTAGAATTTGAATAGGTGAAGAATAGGGGTAAGGGGAGCATTTTAGACAGAGGAATTGGCATCAAAATATGGAGGTAGAAAATTTTAAGAGTTAACAGTATAGACTAGCCGAACGTCAAGATTATATGAGGGAAAAGTAGACAACAAGGTAGGTTGGGGTTGCAGGTCTTCAAAAGTGAACTGAGTCTTTGAAATAATCCTCAGGGAAGGGGCGAGGTTACAGGTCTTCAAAAGTGAACTGAGTCTTTGAAATAATCCTCAGGGAAGGGGCGGGGAGGTCTCTGCAAGTCTTCAGCCCTATCACAGCACAGTACTGTTACGGGAAAATTATTCTGCCAGTTATTGGCCAGGTGGACTGAAGTGAGAAAGAACAGTGGCTTAGAGGCTCAGTTGGGAGGTTACTGCAATACACTAGGCATAAAACGGGGCCCTGAACCGAGGTTTAAACGTTGCGAAAAGTAACACACAAGTCACATATTAACTCTGCAGCTAAAAGAACCGGGTGTGAATATTAAGTCTATATTTAATAGCTGTTATCAGGTTTAATTTGCATACTATATACAGCTAACCCTTGAATCAAGTAGGGGGTTAAAGGTGCCACCCCTACGCAGTTGAAAATCCATGTATATCTTTTGACTCCCCAAAAACTTAACTACTACAATTGTCTCTTGATATCCATGAGTGACTGGGTCCAGGATGATCCCCTCCAACACCCCAATCTCACACACAGATACCAAAATCCACAGATGCTAAAGTTCCCTATATAAAATGGAGTAGATCAACGCATACAGTCAGCTCTCTACATCCAGACTCTCAACTCTGGATTAAAAACAGTACAGGTATTTAATGAAAAAAAAAAATCCATGTATAAGTAGACTCAGGCAGTTCAAACCCATGTTGTTCAATTCAGTTGACTGTGTACAATGAAATGGTTTTCAGTATATTCAGAGTAGTGCACCCAGCACCATCATCAATTTTAGAACATGTTCATTGCTCCAAAAGAAAGATGTTCCCCTTAGCTAACATCCCGGCTTCTACCCATCCCCTCCTCACATAGGCAACCACTAATCTACTTTTTGTTTCTACAGTTTTGTCCATTCTGGACATGTAGTATAAATGGAGTCACACGATAGGCGATTCCGACTGGCTTTTTTCACTTGGCATCATTTTTTCAAGGTTCATCAAAGACTGTAGCATGTATCAGTATGTTATTCCTTTCTATTGCCTAAGAATATTCCATTGTGTGGACACACGTTATATTCATTAACGTCTGAGCTGTTTTAATTTTTGGCTATTTTGAAAAATGCAGCTATGATAATAGCTGTATCAGTTTTAACATGTCAAATAATTCTAAGTTTTAAAATATGCAGAGATCGCCTGGTACAGAGTAAATGTTCAAAAATATTAATTCTCTTCTCCCTACTTTGAGGGTAAATTGAAGGTTATTTAGCTTTCTACCCTGACCTAACTGTACCATCTTCAATTTAGCAAAACCTTTTCTCAGTTAAATGTATAATTTTCCAACCACTTAGATTACTTCATCATTTCTTTCTGTCACCTTTTGCTAACAGATTTTAAGAGACACCCCCTTCTCTCTCTCCCTACTTATCTCACTAAATGTTGAATGACTATCATATTGTCTTTCGGTTATGTTTCTATTACATAAGAAGTCAAAGAACTATTTTCTAACCCATATATTTCTTTCCTTTCATTCAGTCTCCTGTCTTCTTGATCTTACTGGGTATCCTGGTGCTACTTCAAGTTAACAGCAAAAACAGAAATTTTGTTATCACTGAACTCTCCCTCTCTAGACTGACATTAATATCATTAACCTTTTTTTTCTAATGCTAAGGACCATACATATCTTGGAAATTATTTTTAAACACAATTCGTTACCTGTTTTCATATAAATATATTTAAATGCCATTGTGATTTTAAGTCATTACCATATCTGAAAAGTCACCCCCGGAAATCTTGAAAAACAAAATGCCAACCTTATAATTATTCAATTTTTAAAAAGGTGTTATCATAACTTTATTTTTCCTTCTATTTATACACTTGGTTATGGTATATTAAGCACTATGCCAGTTACTGATTTGGAGTTTTAATTTTACATAAGGAACTCTAACTCCCGGAATTTTAACTCAGTCATTTCTGTTCTTTGCTCAGCAACATGGAGTCAGAAATACTAATTAGATGTCACTCCCTTTCCACAACTAGACCATAATTAATTTGCACTCAGCAATGCCAAACAATGGTGGTTCTTCCTGTTGGGTGGTTACATTCCATCTCTAACTTAGCAGACCTAGATTTGGAGCAACTCTTATGAAAAGTCAAAGATGATGTGGCAGAAAAGCATAACATCAGTAACCAATAAAGTACGGTAGAGTCCCAACAGTGGGGTGTGGCCCGGACAATGTAAAGGGAGAGAGAGGATGGTGCAGGTTGGCCCCGAAATTGAATCATTCCCGTGGTCCCTTCTCCAGAACTCTGTAGAAAGTGAGCACCTCTAGGAATAGAGAAAAGAAGGTGTGTTTAACAGTGAGGTTTTGTTTGTTTTTTTAAGGACAGACGTCGAAAACTATGGTTGTAAAACCCTCCTTGGTACTAACATGAATAAACAGAATAAGCAGCCTTGGGAAACTCAAGTGCGGGGACAAGGGGAGGGGGGATAAAGGAACACACTGCTCGGACCAGCTCGTCTCGGGTGGAGACATCGGCTGCTGGTGCGGGCACGGGGGACGCGGGGACCACCGCCGAGGGTCCGCGCCCGGGCGGCGAGAGCAAACGCCAGCGGGGCCGCTCACCCAGGGCGGAGGGCGGGGACCGGGGCCAGAGCCGCCCGCCGAGGGGAGAGGGTGCCCGGCCGAGGGAGAAGGCCGTCTTCCCGCACCCCGCCCATCCCCGGTGCCGGCAACAACTAGGGAAGGGAAGGAGAAAGAAGTCCCAACAGGGGCGTGGGTCCCGACGCAACACGCAACAAGTGCCCCCGGCGGCTCCCCAAGAGACTGCGGGTCTGGGGCAGGAAAGCAAGGCCGGCGCGGCGGCCTCCTGGCCTCTCTCTCTCTCTCTCACGCTCTCTCGGCCCCTGCCCCACCGCACTCACTCTGCCACACGACGCTCTTGAGCCCCCTTTCTGTCACCGGCGGCGCCATCTTCCCGACACTGCGGAGGAGCAGCCACTGCCTCCTGCTCGCAAAGTATCTTAGCTGGGAGAGGGGAGCTCGGGTGGCCCCGCCTCTGCACGGGGATTCCCGCCCACCCCTGGACGGAGGCTGCGTGGTGAGGGCGGAACCTCCGCGGGCGGCGGCGCGCCCCCTAGCGGAAGGCTGACTCAACGGAAGTTCCGTGTCCCCCGCCCCCGCACCTCAGAAAGTGAAGTCCTGCTGTTGGCCTGTGAACTTATGCTATCTTCTAAATTCAGAATTGTGCATCGAGTACATCGAGAAGGTACCCTGGCTTTGCAAAAGAATTCTTTACTCTGCAAAGCAATTTGTAACAGACTTCACTCAATATCCAGTTTAATAATGGAATGGAAAAATTCCCCTCCCAAAGTTTATTAATTTTCCAAGGACATAATAATTGTGTAGGGCTATGAGGTACACCTCCAGTGTGCCGAGAACTATGCATACTCAAAGTAATCAAAAGTTTTAAAAGCAAATAAAACAGACATATAGATGAAACAGAATAGAGAGCCCAGTAATAAAACCATGCCTGCATGGTCAATTAATCTATGACAAGGGAGGCAAGACTATACAATGGGTTAAGACAGTCTCTGGGCAAGGGAAATTAAAGAAAAACTAAACAAATGGGACTACACCAAACTAAGAAGTTTTTGCACAGCAAAGGAAACCATCAACGAAAACAAAAGATAACCTATTAAATGGGAGAAGGTATTTGCCAATGATACAGCTGATAAGGAGTTAATTTAAAAAGTCATACAAGTTAACCCCCAAATCACAAACAATCCAATTTAAAAACAGGCAGAGAGTTTGGACAAATATGGCAGAATGAGGGACGTCTCCAGATCGTTCTTTGAAACAACAAGCTGAACACCTAAAACTCAACAAAAAAACACCCAAACTGCACACCAGCACGTCTGAGCGTGGGATGTGTGCATAAGAGCTACCACAGGAAATCCTTGATCTCTCTTCCTTCTCTAAATTCCCTGTTTATTTCATGTTAATGTGTCCTTATCTTAAGCCTCCTTAAATTCTGTTTATATATCTCATATTCCTTTAATTTAAAGACTCTTGAGGGACCTGTCTTCTTTTTATATGTTGGGATACAAAACTATATGAAAACTTTCATATGCAGCTTACAAAATAATAAAATGAACAATTTGTCTGAAAAAAAAATGAGCAGAGTTCCTAACTAGACATTTCTCCAAACAGGACATAAAGATGGCCACCAGACATATGAAAAGATGCTCAATGTCATTACTCATCAGAGAAATGCAAGTTAAAACCACGAGAGACATCACTCACGCCTGTCAGAATGGTTGTCATCAATTAATCAACAAACAACGTGTTGGCGAGGATGTGAAGAAAAGGGAATCCTCGTGCACTGTTGGTGGGATCACAAATTGGTACAACCATGATGGAAAACAGTTTGGAGTTTCCTCAAAAAATTAACAATAGAACTATCATTTGACCCAACAATTCCACTTCTGGGTATTTATCCAAAAATATTCAAAACACTAATTCAAAAAGATATATGCACCCCTATGTGCATTCCAGCATTATTTACAATAGCCAATATATGGAAGCAACCTAAGTGTTCATCAAAAGACGATTGGATAACAAAGATGTAGTACTTAGATATAATAGAACATTCCTCAGCCATAAAAAAAAAACAACTTACCATTTGTAATAACATGGATGGACCTAGAGGGTATCATGCTAAGTGAAATACGTCAGACAGAGAAAAGACAAATACCGTATGATTTCACTTATATGTGGAATCTAAAGAACAAAATAAAACAGAAGCAGACTCACAGATTCAGAGAACAAACTGATGGTTGTCAGATGGAAGGAGGGTGGGGGGGTTGAGTAAAAAAGTTGAAGGGATTAAGAAGTACAAATTGGTAGTTTCAAAATAGTTACAGGGATGTAAAGTACAGCACAGGGTATATAGTCAATAATATTGTAATAACTATGGATGGTGTCAGTTGGGTACTAGACCTATTGGAGGGATCACTTTATAAGTTATGTAAACGTCTAACCACTATGCTGCACACCTGAAACTGATAAAATATTGAATGTCAAAAGTAATTGAAAAATTAAAAAAATAACATTTAAAAAAGCAAATGCCTTAGTGATGATGATATATATAAATAAACCAATAAAAGAATAATTATTTATTCACCAAACATAAATTAACATTCAAAATTGTATGAGTGGGGCTATTAATGCCTTAGGAGCCAGAGAATTATTTTTGAAAGTTGATTCCCAAAGGAGGTGATTTAAGCTCCGATTTAGAAAGTTTAGGCAGAGATCTATTTCCTGAGATGCGTCTTTTGAGACTTTAAATCAAAGCAACCATTCATGAGTTAGATCAGTTTAGTTACTGAGTGCCCCAATTCTGATGTAACCATCATACACACTGGCAGAAAGTAGACTTCCTTACAGAGATTTGCAAAGAACCAATGATTTAAATTTGAGTTGGTCACATAGGGAAGTGGAAATAGTTACTACTACTAATAATAATGGCTAGTATTTATTGAGTGCTTACTATATGCCAGGCACAATACTAGGTGGATCTCATTGACCCTCAAAGCAACCTTTACAGACAAGAAAACTGAGGCTTAGTGAATTAGGTAACTTGGGGATGCACGGCTAGCGGTAGAGTGGGAACAAGACTGAGGCTTGAGCTACACAGAAAGCACATAGAGAAGTCTGTGGGATAACCTGTGGTTTTCTTCTTTACAAGAGAAAAGGAAATGAAGAATAAGGACAGCCATAAAATGGTTCAAGTACAACATGTGACATTGCCGAAAACAACACAACAGGCCCAAAATGGAGTCACTTACACTAAGCACCATGTCACCAAACTGAGTCTTAATTATAGTTTCAAATCTCCCAAAAGTGGAAACTTAAACTGATCAGCACCTGTTAGATAATCCACCTCCTGCCATCCACTAAAGGAGAATAACCTTGCAAAAACCAATCAACCTTTTTTTTTTGCCAATATAACTTTCTTATTCCTGTTCCCTTCCTCCTATGAAAGGCTTTCATTTTGTACAGCTCCTTGGAGCGCCTTTCTATCTGCTAGATGGGATGCTGCTCAATTCCTGAATCATTGAATAAAGCCAGTAAGATCTTTGTACTCAGTTAAAAAATTTTTTTAACAGCATGGTTTTTCCATTCAAGGCATATATGGAATGGAAGCTAGAGCCAAATCTCCTTTAAATCTACATTAAATAAACTCGATTGCTCAAAATTTTAAACAAAACACACATTATTTCCCTCTCACTTTTTAATTTTAAATCAGGTTCTGTTTATTATAGCAGGGTGGTACCCCAAGCCATAAGGAAAAGACACAGAGGTGCAGACTCACCCTGAAGTGGAGTTCTTCGCCTTGGAGGCTCAAATCAAGACAGAAAACGAAGTGGGTGAAGTGCCTCCATTTCCTACCGTTTAGGAGAATGACTGGGTGCCAGGGAATCACATGGGTTTGGCCCCTCTGAATTGGAAGTTTATCTTGGGTCACATGAGGTACAGCTGAGGCTCATGCCCCTGAAGGCCAGATTCGAGGATGGTGGCAGTGTGGAATAGCAAGTATGGGCTTTAGCCAAACCCAGACACCAATTCACACCCCGCACACCCTGGCTCTGCCTCGAACTAGCAGTGCGACTCCAAACACCTCAGTTTCATTGTACTTATGAGTTGAATATGATACCTCGAACCTCACAACAGCCCAACAAGATGACAATCCTTATTGCCAGTTTACAGATGTGAAAACTGAGACGCAGAGAAATAAGGCATGAAAGACCTCGAGATGGCTCCAAGACCATTGCCCTCTCCCTCACAGAAGATCACCTACCCTCCCTTGCTCCCCTAGCTTCACATAACCTCTCTGAGCTGTCTCTCTAGTCTCCTCTAGTTTGTTTGCCTAAACGAATTGAACAATGAATTTGAATTCCCTGAACATGACATGGCAGGATGGAAGGCAAATCCACCCATGTTGGTCAGAGATGAAAAATATGCTTTGTATAATTCGTAGAGCTGATAAACACCCAAAATAAGCAAGGGCTGAATGTAAAAACTTTTGAATTAGGGCAGATCACTCACTCACCATCCTATTCCCAAGTCTTCTTTACTAATAATTGATGACTTAATCATGACAATCCAGAGAAATATTTTCCATAAAAACATAATGCGTTAGCAAGTCTAATCAATGCTACATACTTACCTGGTCTCCTGAGAATTTATATTTGAACTTGTTAGTTATGTGAACGTGAGTGAGCCACTTGCCTTTTCTGGTCTCATTTCCTTTATCTGTATAAAGGGGAAAGTATTATTATCCAACTCATAAGGTCGTTACGAGAATGAAATGACTGTGTGGAAAGAACTGAGAAGCGCATAGTACGTGCTACATCCACGTTTGGGTTTTAGGTTCACCCAGTGTGGAGCACAACGTCTTCTACGGAGTTCTGACCAAAGCAGCCCAGCTTAGATGCCTAGCTAAGCAGAAAGTCATCTCATCTCTGTCCTGGCATTTGTAGAGTATGGGTGTACTGGTCCCAGCCCTCTGGTGTTCTAGGGCCAGGAGTCCTGGCCTTCCATTCCGCCTTTGACCTCAGCCTTTGGCCATTCCAGTCAGCCATGGACACAACTCTATTCAGAAGGCACACGTTGCTGGCAACTGGGCTTAGCACACACTCTCACGTGAGCTCTGGACCACAATGCAGAAAGCTGACCCAGTTCATGGTGTAACCACACACAAACTTCATCTCATTTCTTTAGTATAGTTTTTTTTCTGATTCAGGCTGGTTTTGCCCAGATGATGGCATTGTACCTTGCTTGCTTTTTCTCCCCTTTTTCCCTATATGCCTGCTTCTTTAACAGTTAAGCCTTATAACATAAGATTTGTCAAGACTCAGGTCTACAGTCATGGGGACAATGAGTTTTGGTTACACTAAAGATAATATCTTAGCTTTAGATGTGTCTCAGCCCCAGGCCCATCGAGGCAGAACAACAAGCCCACTGGCCATGGAACCAGGCCAGGGGACCAGACGGGATGGCGCCAGGCTGACTCCAGAACTGAACACAATGATCAGTTAAGCCAACTCCCTTAGTTTCCATAACAACTGATTTTTCCCTCTATAATCCATACTCCTCCGGGCAGCCAGGTTTTTGAGAGCATTATCTCGCCTCCGTTTCTGGGACTTGCAACTCCTTGAAATAAATCCTTACTTTCTTTGCTGCAAACCTGCCTGTATTTCTTCTCTGACTTGAATGCAGGCAAACAGACCATTTTTATTTCAGTAACGGTGGTTGCCCTAACGGGCCATGGACCCACTATGAACCCTCCAGATTTCTCACCAATCTTTCCTCACATATCACATACCTTCTGTTAAATTAATTAAACAAGGAGACCATTAGACTGAGCTGGTTCTAATGCCGTGGCAGCCTGCTTAAGAAACCCAAACCTAAGCCTGTAAATACTCAAGGTTAAGAAATCGAAACCTAAGGACAACCAACCATAAACAGCTAACTAGGCTGTTCCAAAGAAAGCAATCTCTTAAGCTACAGCCAATCAAATAATATCCTTGCATTGATTCTACCTCTTCTCTATAAAAGTCTTCCCCCCAAACACCTGTCAGTGGAGTGCCCCTAACCACTTCTAGTTTGCTTTAGTGGAATTCAAACCAATTTCTGTTCAAAATTTTAATATGCCTTGGTTTATATTGTAATACTTCTCAGCCTCCCATCGCTGAAATTTTGCTTCAAGAAAAACTCACCAAGGCAAGATTTTTAAGGTTCCCAAAGCTGGACATGTTAGAATCACTTGATGAGTTTATTATAAATATGCATTCACAGGCCCGGTCCCAGACCTTCTGAGTTAGCATCTCTAGGGGTGATGCATACTAAGTAATGAGGTCCCCAAGTAATATGAAGGCACCTAGCCTAATTCTTGTTTATTCACCAGAACAAAAGTGAACTAAATTCAGCCTTCCGCTGTGAGTGCTCTCTGATGCAGCAAGTTTCCTTTTTAGAGATCTGTGACTGGCTTGTCTCCTTTTCAAGTGTGGATGCTCTGGGGAGTATCTTTCACCAGTGACACATTATGTATCTTTCACCAGTGACACATTATGTATCGCTCATCAGTCTTTCACAGAGAGGGAAAGGAGGCATAGAAGAAAGTTTGCCCTCCCTCCCAGTATACCCGAAGCCCAACTCCACGCTCCAATTCCCTCCGGGTAGTGTTCCTAACTACAGCTATTGGCTTTGCAGCTACGCTTTTGGGGAGTAAACACTTTCGTTGTGTGTGCGTTATACAAGTTCTATATATACTATTTTAAAATAAGGTTATGTGGCATTCGAAGGACAAACATTTTTCTAGGCACAACAGATTTATAGTTTACATCATTGCTTTTCCTCTTCCAAAAGGCAAAAAGCAGTTACAGTGTGAGTGGAGAAGACAGCAAGATTGATGGACCTCCCCACAAAGGATGCACATATATCAGTTTGCCACAGTTCGAGGGCCTGCCCCGGCTGTCCTTCCATTCATAGTCTTTGCTCACTCCAAAGAATGACTGCAATCCTTCTAGCAACTGGCCAGCAGCTCTGCTTTCTCAGGTGTTCAAGCGGCAAAGGTCACGTCACATGATGCTTTGGCTTAGGGAACTCTGCAAGCAGCTCAGCTTCTTCCAAACTTGAGATGAGGGTGTTTGTTAACTACAGGTGGGCCTGGCTGCTGCTGCTATGCAACCTATGACGCAGTCCTGGTGGAGGATTGTTCTGGGATGAGCGGTGTCTCTGTGTGGTGCCGTGGTATCAACTTCTCTGGCAGTGAACATTTCCAGCCCTTGAATGTCTAGAAGCCTGCATGGCAAGTGTTGGTGTTGACGAAACACTTACAAAGTGGATGTGTTGAAGTCTGCGGTGTGTCTGGATGTGAAATATCGAAGAGAATTTCTACTAAGCAGAGCTTTCCCATTTCCAGGACCGTCCCAGTATGCTGGCTCACCTTGGCAGCCTCCCAGGGGACTTTCTGGATCTATCTCTCTACTGAGTCTTTTCCGCAGCAGTCCTTGAACTCTTGTGCAGGTGAGGACACGCCTGACCTTGTCCTGGGGAAGTGGAGACAGAGCTGTTCTTTGAAAGGCCTACGAGCTTGTCCTATCCTAGACGCATTTTGTATTCTAATAGATCTTTTCCATTTCTAATCACACTAACGATTGAGACAACTCTGTAAAAGATACGGAAAGAATTTTTTAAAACAAAGACCAAAAACTTTGCTTTTGAGTCACACCATTCGATTTAAATTACTCACTTGGTCAAGTTTCTGTTTTCATCAGAGGCTTAGTATGTCTTTCTGCATTTCTCTTCCCTCTGTAAATCACTGAAAAGGGGAAGAAAGTGAAGAACCATCAAAACACATTAAACACACAGACGCTTTCTTAAATTAAAAAGCCCTCAAATGTCTCTGAGATTTAGATTAGTATTTTGACCTGAAATGCTATTTTTGCAGCACTTCACAGTGAAGAAGCAGGCAATTAAGATGATCTGAACCATTCAAAGGGCAAGAAGAAACTGACTAGCAGTTTCTAACTGACCAGAGTGAATCTCTGTCCTGCTTCATGAAACAAATACTCCCAAAGAGCCTCCCGGGACAAAGAACTTTCCTCTCCACCCCTAGGCCAACTTTCTGTGTTCTCAGGGAGCTCCGAAATTTTAACAGTTCAGGGAGAACATTGTGCGAGGAGAACATAAACCTGTTCAGCAGCCAAGGGAGCTGCAGAGAGGAGACTTCTGTGGAATGTGCAGCCTGCATGCTGAAGATGATGGCTGCCCCCATGGAGGCACAGACCCCTCTCGTCTACTTCCTGTTAAAGGCCAGGTACCTCACATAGATTGTTTTCCTTCTCCCTTCCAACCTGTGTCAGATTTCCAGGATCAAAGTAGCTTCCTTGAATTAGAGCTGTGGTTCTCAAACCTTAGCGTGTATCAGTTACCTGAAGGGCTTGTTAAAACAAATATTGTCGGGGCCCCAACCCCAGAGTTTCTGGTTCAGTAGGGCTATGGTGAAGCCCCAGAAACTGCATTTCTAAGCGGTTCCCAGGTGTTGCTCATGCTGTAGGCCCTGAGACCACACTTTGAGAACCAGTGAGTTAGGGTATCATGACGACTGAGGTTAAAATGCAAATATCTTAGAAGTCGCGCATTAAAGTGGTAATGACTGACGCATAATATAAAAGGGTGTGATATGAGCCTAAGCTGATCCTGAATTAATAACTACCATTTATGAAGTTCGTGTTATGGGCCTGTCATTGTACACCACAATTTATACCTCATTTAATCCTCATAACATCCTATGAGGTGAATATTTTTTCCATCTTTCAGATGAGGAAGATAGGTTTGGAGAGAATCAAAGCAAATCCCCTGAGGGCAAGCAATAGGGGCAGGATTTAAACCCAGATCTGTCTCTTAGAAAATTCTTGCTGTTGCAAAGCTTTAGGATTATCCAAGAGTCAAGGGAGACCAAAAGTCTTAAACCAACAAAATTCGCAAGACTGCCCTTAGCATATCTGGAGGCCCCATGTCAGCCAGGGACCTAATTTGACTCGCCCCATGTACAGGGAAGAGAAAGGCTGAAATTGGAGACAGCAATTTAGAATTTTTCCCTAGACCTGCTGAATTCTATGTGATATAGAGGCCCTCGAATGACCCAGCTAATGCTTATTTTTGACGGTCTTGCAGGATTTCTACATGGATCTACTGAAAGAGAGAGGCAGATTTCAGGCTGGAGACTAAACCTTGCTAAGGAAGGGAGAATTGATGATGAGGGCAGTCCAGAGGGACAGAGGAAGGGGAGGCTAGTGATCTAGAGCAGTGCTTCTCAAACTTCTCAAGTATCAGAATCACCTGGAAACCTGATAGAACTGCAGAGGGAGGCCCTCTTCTACTTCGACAGGTCTTGGCCTCTACACTTTCTCTTGGCTCTCCATGGGATACCGATACACACCAGAGCGTGAGAACTATTGCCCAAACAGTGTTTTCCAAACTCGTATATGCATATGAATCAACTGGGATTCAGTACATCAGGGTGGAGCCTGAGATTGTACGTTTTTGAACAAGCTTTCTGGTGATGCCATAGAGTGATGATTTGCAAGCATTTTTTAATTTTTTTTTAAATTTTTTATTTTTCGGTTATAGCACTGAAACTCTTTAAGAAAATCTTAGAGAAGGCTAGTATATAATTCACGACTCCTCTCCTATGAGGAATCCCCAAGGTGCTTCAACTGCCCCTCCATGGCTCAGGGGAGCACTGATTAAAAACTACCATAATACTGGAAATAGGTTCCAAGAATGCAGACCTGGGCCTGTGCACATTTCACTGAAAACCAGGGGTTATGGTCATTAGTACTTTGGGAGCTTTTTAAAGTAGTTTTTTTTATAATTTAGAAGTTTCCTCACAGTTGGTTTTTAATAAGCCAGGCCTATTGCCCTGTCGTCACTGGAAACAGAAACTCTTTAAAAATTAATAGAGATTGTGCTTATTTCAGACCTGCAGGTAGGGCAAGGATTTGAAAGCATGTGTCCTGCTGTGCTGAGAGAAGCAATGGTCTGGGAAAGGAAATAGAGACAGGCAATGGAGGGAGATTCCAGAGCCCGTCGCTGCCAGTGGAAGGAAGGCTTGGATGGGGAGCTGGCCCAGACTGGAGGCTGTGCCATGGGGTTTACAGGTAGAAAGGCTTCATTTCCAGTCACAACCTCTGAAGTCAGCTATGTCCGACTGGGCGTGTGTAGGCACACAAGCATGCATGTCCTGTCTATAGTTTGGGGTTGATAGTATTCCCTGGGGTTTTTCCCAAGGCCCAAACCCAAGCCGGCCTCTAGGAGAACGTGGCAAGCACTTCTCATGAAGCAGCACATGCTACTTACTGGGTCAACACACACGACTCTGCATGAACATTTCTGTAGCCCGGCCCAAGAACAGCCCCGTGGGGCACCCAGAATAGTCTAGGTGGGATCAGCACTGAGCACACCTGAGGAGGCAGTGAGGGTTATCTTTATTCCAATTCCCCTTTCAGCACCCTTTTCCCGCCCCCGGGCATATCCATCCATGCAAACCAGAAGCAGACATCCTATCATTTGCCTTCCTGACTAATTGAAGAGTCAGCTTTGATCTTGACTTCACTGTCACTTTAAAATGCAACAACAAAACGCTCTTCTGTTTTATCCATGAGAACAATGACTTACCCATTCCAAGTGTGCTTCCAGAGCAGGTTACTGTAATAAATAAAAACAGCATTTAAAATGTATTTACTGATATATTTAAGATGGTGAAGATAAAACTTAAGAAAGAACAAAGGGAAAGTAAAGCAAAGAATGAATAAGAACCAGTTTGAGTGATAGGAGGAGATAACTAACTACTAGCAGTGTGACCCTGGCACTTTCTGTGCCTCAGTTTATCTGTAAAGTGGTAAGAATACGAATGCTAACCTCAGAGGGTTGTTATAAGGATCAGTTGGCATGTATACATGTAAAGCCATTATAATAGTGCCTGGCACAGGGCACTCAAAAATATTAGTCTTTATTATTATTATTATTAATTATTATTATTATCATCATCATCATCATCATCATGATCATCATCATTTACAACGTTGTCCTAATTATCAATGTAAAGCATCACTGACACTGAAATAATAAAGAAAAAAAAAACAACCCTGAAAACCAAAAACAAAAACAAATTCCTCCAACTGCATGGTTTTTACCAGGGAAATTGAGCAGAGGTCAACTTCCTAACTTGAATCTAGACACCCAGTCATTGGCCACAGGCTTCAGATGGCACCCCACCAAATGGCACTAGAGTTCTAACTACCAAGGACTTCTGGTGGCTAACAAACCATCAGAGGAATGACTCTCTAAGGGTTGAATTGTAGGCATGGAGCAGAAGAAAGAACATTCACTTGCGGGCTATATGATCATAGGAAAGCACGTAAACTCATTGACTCATGCTTTTTTTTAAAATTTAAACTACTTTGGGCTACGGTTATGTGCTAAGTCCTGGGAGTCCAAGAGATTATCACTTATTAGAGGAAATAACACACAATCCATTCACAATAATAAGGCACAGTAAAGATAAGGATGATGTGGGGTCATAAAGGACAGAGGGAGAAGACCAACTCCACAAACGGCTGTTGGAGATTTCACAGGGGAGGGACATGTGGGTGGTGGAGTTCCCTTGGTGGTGGTGGGGTAGAATTCCAGGCATAGAGAGGGGCACTGCGTCAGCTTGGAAGCGTGACGTGGCATGGTATGTGTGTGTGGCTGGGGCGGGTGTGTGTGAATGATTCCCTGTGACTTTCGTGTCCTGTCAGCAGTGGTAGATGGAGCCCGGAATTGCACTGCCCAATACAGTAGCCACTCCAAATGTAGGTAATCTGAACTGAGATGTGCTGTGAGTATCAAACGCACATCAGATTTTGAAGACTTAGTATGGAAAAAAAATGCAAATCTTTTTATATAGATTCCATGTTGAAATTATAATATTTTGTATATATCGGGTTAGCTAAAATACATTATTAATTTCACTTATTTTGTTTTTGTTTTTTTTTTATTGTGGTTACTAAAAAATTAAAATTTTTCATAAATGGCTTGGATTAAATTTCTATTTCATGGTGCATGTGTAAAAAAAACAGACTGGGGACAGATTGTGAGGGACCCTGAATGCCACACTCAGAGAACTGAATTTTTTCCTCCGGTACAATAGGAAAGTTCTGAGGATTTCGAAGGCATGAAAGTAGCACGATCAGATCAGTGTCTTAGAACGACAGACAACTCCAGTAATAGTAAGGAGGCCGGCAAGAGGGCAGGAGGGGAGGGAGGCAGAGGTGGTAAGAGCTGAAGCGCAGAAGTAGCTGTAGGAACGAAGAGAAACAGTTGGATTTAGAAGCCATCATGAAGTGAACAGGACAAGACTTGGGGTCTACTTAGATATGGAGGGTGAGGGAGAGGGAAGCTGACACCGGGGTTTTCAGCTTGTGTACCTGAAACAAGGTCGATGGGAAGAAATCAGAAACTGCTGAAGAAGATCAGAAGTTCCTTTTGGTCTTGAGGAGGGGAAATGCCTTGGGCACCTCTAGGTGGAGGTATCAAGTGTGAATATAGATTTAGAGGTTAGAAGAAAAGAAGGGTTGTACATAGAGATTTGGGGGCCTCTGAGCCTCAATTTTCTCATTTAGAAATTGGAGATAATACAATCTGTTGAACCTACCTCACAGTTATTTTGAGCATTCAATGAGCTAGTGAATGTGCAAACACTTGATAAACTGTAAAACATTATGCAAATATAATGAAGTATCGTTATAAACTGCAGCCTCTTCTTCCTAAGAGCTCATTCTCACCCCAAAACCCATTCCTGTCCCCTTTCATGCTTTGGGCCAGCTTGTCCTGTGGACAAGATAATGAAAACACAAGGAATCAGAGCGTGACAGCCAAAGACAATGAGAACGCCCCCAAAGAGGAAGTGGCCCAGTTCCATCACCGGGAGCCGCCTTGAACTTTCTCATCGCCTTCGCATAATTGGAAATTTTATGTTCTCGTTATCAGTAAAGATTTCTGCACCAACATTTATTCTTCTTCCTGTGTTCACTTTGCAAGTGAGCTCTTAGGAAGAAGAGGCTACAGTTTATGACGATACTTCATTATATTTGCAAGTTCACTTTGCAAGTGAACACAGGGCTTCATCATTTCCTTTCTTTCTTTTTTCTTTTTAGAAATATATGAAAAATATATGACTACGCCCTGGGCAAGGTAGCAGAAGGTGCTGGAATCCAGAGCAGGAGAATTGCTAATATTTTTCTGCCAGGTCTGGTGAGATGGCAGTTGCTGACAGTCATGTTTCGTGATCACGCACTGTTCTGCCCACTCATATTTCCAAACCTCGTTTATGATTTATAAATTTGTCTTTTTTTCTGATCCTCCAACTCTTCCTCAGTCATGAGCCTGAATCTGTGCAAATAAAAGTTCAACTATCTTCATTTCCAACATTCTGGGGTATCTATCATTATCTCTAAGACTATGTTAAAACTCTAGCTCCAAATCTCAAAGCAAAAAATAACTTTAAATCTGCTTTACTATTTAAGCAGCAAGCAGCTTATCCTTTTTCTGAAGGAGAGGAGAGAGAGAAGGGAGACAGAGTGTTTCCAAATCAAATGAGAAAGCATCACAATTCGAAAGAAGCTTGGGGTCCCCAGAGGCCAGAATCTGCCTTCAGGACGTAGGAATGTCATATCCTCTTTGATCTTCCCATATAGCAAATAAATGTGAGTGCTCAGAGTCTTAATTCACAGATTGAGTTGAGGGTTAATTTTAAATAAAGAGTCATAACTTGCTGTACCTGAATATATTTTTTTCGGACAGAAGGTAAGCTTCAGTCCTGTCTCAGCAACTGGTGAGACCATCACAGTATATACATCCCCGCAAGGTATCTCGGTGACATCACAGAAACTGAGGCCAGTGCTTGGGGCACATGTGAAAATGCCTTTGGAACCATAGAGGTCAGTGCTGTAATTGGCAGAGCCCTTGGCAATTTGCCAGTAGATCCGGATGCCATTAGGGCCCAGCCTATATAATTTCACTCCCAAAGGGCAGCAGGCACCTGAAGGAACAACAAAACAGACAAACAAAATTATCATTTATTCCCCTATCACACAAACATGGCCTTTAATACTATGGGGAAATAATATAAGTAACCTGGTCTAAGTAACATATGATTAGAGCAAGATTTGAAGAGGTACTCAGTAGTTCTTTCCATGGTGGGCCACATGATTAGAAATCCATGTGTGAGGGCGGTGGGGGCATGAATTTTTAATAGAGAACAATGGTGAGTCAAAGAAGTCCTCACTTGGCAGGTAATGTGTTATATATGACTCAAACCTTATGAGTCAAATACACAGAATCTTTGTCAAGATCTTTCATAATGCCCTAGTTTTATATGATTTTAGTGGGATTGAATTTAAATATAATTAACTGCTCTCAGCTTTAATTGAAAAGACCTATTTTGCTGAACTGAATAGCATAATGCCTGAGGAGCAGTCACTTAATCAACAGGCAGGTGATCAAGCTTTGCTGGTCCACACTTCATCCCTGCTAGCTGACTAGGTACTTTTTTTTTCTTTTTTAAATACCTAAAGCAGGTCACACATTAGGTGCCAAGCGGGACACCAAACGGTAGATTCCTCAGTAACTTAAATAAAGATATTATAGTATAATAATTAAAAAATTCAGTTATAGATGATCAGGTTCATTTGATTTACTCTTTCTAAAAAAGTTTTTTCTTTTCTTTTCTTTTCTTTTTTTTTTTTTTTTTTTGGTTTTAAGATAAGCAATGAGTCATATTCCCAGAACTGGATATGAGGGTGAAAACTTAGGCAGTAAATCTAATGAAAGACATTGGGCCAAAAGAAGGTATATATAATCAGCTTACAGATGTGTAGCACTTATAAATGCTACACATTATCATTATTACTATTTCACTTACCAATGAGGAAACAGAATCAGGGAGGATAAGGCAAAACAGCGTAGAAAAAGCCACGTCTTTAGGCTCTACCCTTGGGATGGCAAAATTATATTTCAACTCTCGCATCCCACATCCCATGGCAGACACAACTAACAGATCATCGAACTCTTCCCCATCAAGCCTGAGAGGCATCCTTAGGAGTGTTTTTCAAAACAGTTCTCCAAGCAGCCACTTCAGTGGACTAGAGTCCTATGAGAGAAATCTAATTTACTGACCCTGTACCACTTTTACCTTCCATGCTCTTTGGTCTTTATGAAGAACAAGATACAATACTGTCAGCAGACAGTGCTCTTTTAGCCTGTTGAAATAAGAAGCCGTGGAAGGAGCTGGAGTGGTTTAGGAGAGCAGGGTAGTCGCATAATAATAAAAGAAAAAATTCAAGTTGAATAGAATGTGTGATCTGAATGCTTTCTGAAAACTCTGCCAGACTGAGTTATTTTGTGCTTCAGGTAGCAGTGTCATATAAAAATCTGTCCTCCCTTCAGAAAAAGTATACCCGGACCTTGTTATCAAGGGAGTCCATGCACCAATGACCAACAGAAGCCTCCGAAACTTTGAGGTTCTAGTTTCAGAGGAAAACTAAAAACATTTTAGAAAGTAATCTGAATTTATAATGTAAGGTAGGTGGAGAAGCAGCATAAGGAAGGGGTTATGTCTGGATTTAAAACAGTCAAGGTCCTTATCAATACCATAGAGCTAGAGTTTAGAATTCACTTACTAGAGGAATAACTTTGATAGGTGCAGTCCGCAGTCAATCCGGTGGCACTAACTGCTTTTAACGCCACTGTGTAATTGATGCCACATGTGATGCATCCCAAGAGGCAGTGGTTTTGATGGGTGTGACACTTAGACTGGCCAGTGTGTGACTCCAGAACTGTCACATATGTCTGAGCCCCGGTTCCAACAGTCCAACTCACGTTGACTACTGATTGGGTGACCTGAGTTACTGTCAGACCAGCTGGACAGCATGGTACTTAAATGAGGAAAAAGAGAAAGAATTGGGGGTTTATTTCTACTGAGCGTTATTTGTAAAAAAAACAACCAAGAATGGTATTTTGACTGTGTTTCATTCAATCTCCTAAATATCTCAGACCTTTCATTCAACCTTTTAAATATCTTAAACTTTCAATTGTTAAGCAAAATTTCCTTTTGGTAAGCAAAATCTCAATTCTTCTGATACACATTTTAATATTAACTGTATAGAAAGTGGGTGCTTTCTCCAAATGCAGTACACTAACTGGCTGTGGGTAATGTGAGGTTCTCTCTAATTTTTTTTTTTTTTTTCAAATAAGAAAGAAATCCTTTGTTGTTCCCAATGCCAGGTGCAAATTTCAAAGCAACGGTTGCATGCACCTCTTCTTTCAATACATTCATTTCATAGCATTTACAGTTAAATGTATTTTGCCTTTCTCATGCATTTCATAGTACATAATTGATACAAAAGCTTGAAATAGTCTTAGCCACCTAAGAATACCAAAGCCAAGTCTCAATTTTTTAGAGACCCATTAAATAGGTTATAGAATCTCTAGAATCTTCCTGTGTATTTGGCGTTGTCTCTATTCCACTGCTTTTTACAGATCAATTTTTACAGTCCAAGTGTCATCTACTGTTATATATAAGAGAAAATAATGTCCAAAGCCTTTAAGTAATGTGCTAAATTTTGTTCACAGACAATACAATGAAACATTAACAGCTTTCTTTCATCAGGCTTTTACTATGTATCAGATACTACACAAAGCGCTCTGCAGAATTAATTAACTTAATATTACCAACCACCCGATGAACCCATTATCCCCCTTTTACCAATCAGGAAACCGAAACACAGAATGCATTGTTTAAAGAAAGACTGGAAAGGGCCGAGCCAAAGAAATAAATAACAAACCAACTCATTCCGTCACTTGTTAGTTGTTTTGGTAGATTATATCATGGGGGAATATGAATTCAAATAAATGTTTTTGCAGAGCCAACATATTCTCCCCTTCGATGTCCGTGTCTGAATATATTAGTCTTCTGGTGATATTTTTACAGAACCTGCGTCCAAATGTTGAAAGTTTTATTCTTTATTCTTTTATTCGGGACTCTTTGGAAGACCTCTAAGTTTAATGTATTTCTATTACTCGTAGGGTAGACCAAGTAAGAAAGTTCACGTCTTACAACAGTTCCTGAGCACCCCAGTGAAGTCAGCGCTCGGGCTGGTGGTCGCCACATACCTGTTTCCAGCGGCACGCTGTAGCTGGGCGGGCTCCGTCCGGCCTGTGTCTCGGCCACCGCGGTGACAGAGAACAGCGAGCCGCAGGGCAAGCCCCGCATGGTGCAGGACTCTCCCGCGCTGCTGCACCCGTACCGCCCCTTCTCCCCCTGCGCAGTCACCGTGTAAGTGGCGCCGTCATTGCTGGATTGCCAGTGCACGTTAACCATGGAGAAAGCATCCTCTGAAACATTTTTGATTTCGGGACTGCAAGGAGCTAAGAGATTTTAGATTAGTAACTGAAGCGCTCAGAATCAAAGAACACCTGTGCCATTTGGTCTAAAACTGACTTTTTTCCCCAAAATGAGATCATTATTACTTTCAACCATTATTACTTTCAACCATGTGTGAAGGCCAAATTCATAGAGCCTTTGCGTGGAAACCTTGCAGACACTGACATACGGGGTTGGGTTCCTAGAGCCTGGGACTAACTGGAAAACGTTAAGGGGCATTCTGAACTCTAAAAGCAAAAATAATTAAGACAAACGTTTGTCTTAATTTGTGGCCTTCACCTTCATGGTGTAAACATAGACAGACCCCCAAAGGTCGGAGGGAGTGCATGGCTGACAGGCAAAGCCTCTCACTCTCCCCATGGTCTCCTCTTTTTTTTTTTTCTCATTTTCCTTCTTCCGCCTTCCCTCTGCCTCTCTGTAGTAAGACAGCGGCTATAATGGTGGCTAATGGGAGTTAGCCTTTCTGCAGTTTTTGGCGAAGGCCGTCCTGAGGGATGCAGCTGGGGTGAAGCGTTCATACGTCAGTGAGTGAAATCACAGCCGAGTCGTACCTGTGGTTATAAATCGGGACGTACAGGACTTATTGCTGCCCCGGACTTCGCTGTATGAATGCACTGTGATGTTGTACTCGGTGTCACACGCCAGGGCTGAGAGGGTGCAAGCAGGAGCAGTGTCCGTGCACTCGAGCACGCTGGACCCATCTACAGCCTTGGTTTCGTAAAGTTCGGCACCACGAACCGGAGACCAGACGATCTCTACTCTGTCACTGGACACCAACACGGGGTTAACGTCACTCGGACAACAGGGAGCTGAAAGCAGGAGCAGAGAGAGAATGGAGGTCGGTATAGGAGCAATGATGTCCGTGGGGGAGACTGAGCTCCCCATACCCAGAGCCTCAGCCACCACCCTCCTGAATTATTGCAAGACTCTTCTTATGGGCCTTTCCAGCTCTAATTTTGGCCTAACACCCACTACATAGGGCGCAAATCCTCTAAGCATGACATTCAGGGTCATGACAAGCTACGCCTCATCTACATGTTTAGCTGTGTCTCCCCGGGTCCCCTGCCACACCAGACTCCTCGATCCGTTCCCACACGTGTCCTCATTTCCCTGCTGACCCCTCTACTGGAATGCCATCCCCTTCCTCTGCCTGACAAAATCATATTTAGTCTAACTTATTTATAAATAAAACATAATCCCTGCCCTGTAGAAGATCCAAGCCTAGTGGAGGAGAATCATAGTAATAGTAATAATGATGCCAATAAAAATATTTGCATTCTGTCTTATCACATACAAAGACCTTTTCGTATTCATCCTCTCATTATTATTTACCCCATTTTGCAGTGGAGGATACTAAGTAACTAGGAAGGTAGAGGCCATTCTGCTCATTTTATAAATGAGTTGGTGGTCAAGTTAGGACTTGAACCCGGGACTCCCCCCCAACTCTCTCCACCACATAGTATCTCTGCACTTCTGTTTTCTGGTCTCGGAGAAAGAATGAACTCCTGAGACATTGGATTGCATCTTCATCATCTAGCACAGGGCTGAATGCTGAGTAGATTTTGGTGGAGAATTTGATTTTTCAGAGCAGAGTTGAATGACTATATCCTTTTTTCTCTTTTCGTTGCTAAACTTTGCATTCTTGTTAAGCTTGGGTCCATGAAGCCAAAACTTTCTAGTCTGGAAAGGATGTGAGAGAAGAGATTCACTCTCCATTCTTGGCCCTCGAATGACTCCCAGGGGGTCTATGTAAGTCACTAAGTGCCACAGGTGATCCATTGTGCTGCCGAGTTTAGTGGACTCAGAAATCCCTATATAAGCATGAAGTGCAACCTACCTGTGGTATAATTGAACACATCGCCCAAGGGACTCTGCCCGGCCTTGTTATAGGCGAAAACACTGATAAAGTAAGTGAAGCCACATTCAGATAAGAAGTTGCACTGAGTGAGGGATGTGTTGCAGTGTACTTCCAAGCCATCATCACTCTTCACGAAGGCCACATAGTAATCACCCAGATCTACATTGGACCAAGACACAGACAGGTGGCCTGGGGGATCTTCTTGGATTGTCACTCTTCCAGGTGCACAGGCAACTAGGAAATGATGAATAATAAACAGTTGTGAGAGATTTTCTTTGCATCTTTGCAATTGTTCAGGAAACAAGATGCCAGGAATACATCAAACAGTATGTGCAAACCAACGAAACATTCTCGCATGTCCTAAAATTTATCTCACACAATACATGCTCGACTGTCAGAAACAGGCATGGATTCGCCTTGGTTAATATTGCCTGTGTTTCTGTGTTAAGGCAAAGCCAGGACCAGCACAGAATGAAGTCTTCTGAAGGAATAGATTCAAATGAAGTTTATTCTTTCAAGCTCAAAGCTTTTAAAATTTTAGTCATCTCTAATGGAAATCTTCCTAAAATACATCACACAATTGTGGGCTACAGGAAACACATAGAACTTTCTAAACATAGCTCCTTTATTGATAAGTCAAGGTCATTCCCACGATCATGACTGATTGTGTTATACACAAACTACAGTGGTGCCTCCTGGACTGATAAATACTCAGGGCTATTTCAATGGCATTTTATCCTGGCTGCACATTAGAGTCAACCGAGGAGCTTTTACAAGCTATTCATATCCAGACCCCATTCCCAGAAGCTCTCATTTTATTGGTCTTTGGTGGGGCCTGGGTATCAGGATTTTACAAAAGCTCTCCAGATGCTCTTAATGTGCATCCGAGATTGAAAAACGCCGCATGGTTCTCTCCTGAACTGAATAACTAACTTCGAGCTGCTGGGCTTTTGAAAATGTATTTTTTATCTCTTCCTTCACTCTCAGCTCTCCTATCCTCATAACCATTTCTAACGTACCATCCATGTTAAATTACTGTTGTTAAAGAGAAGCCAAATCACTAAGTTTGTTATCGGTGACCTTAATTTATGAAAATTATAAGAACTGGATCTGAGGGGTTGGCTTTTTTCCTGTGAAATAGAGTACATCGGCTTGGTGATGGCTCTATTTATCTCTGCTCAGAAGCCTCTTAAACTTGACATAATTCTGACATTTGGACCAAGTAGACATTATTATAACTATCTACATTTTCTTTATCTCAGAGAAGTGAAATCAGGCAAACGGGCTTGAATTCCATCTGCAACACTTATTATCATTAGGCCCAAGGAAAAATTATTTAACTTCTCTGAGCTTCGATTTTCTTAGCTAAAAAAGGAGATAATAGAACCTAACTCACTGAGTGGTCATGAGAATTAAGTAAAATGATGTATTTATATTGCCTGGGACATAGTAGGTCTTCACTAAATGTTAGTTCCCATCCCCCAAACATATAGATATTTCTAAATAGAGGAGTGAACCTCTCCACATATGTCTTTATAGCCCAAATGAAAAATGGAAGATATTTAAACACATTCAGAACTACAGACGGCCCATCTTAATCTTTAAAAATTGTTCGCACCAAGCCTAGGCTTGTGAAACATGATGGAAGGAAGAGGCTGCTATCTGCTGTATGCAGTTACCGCTGTATATAACTCAAACTGGATCTTAGAGTTTTTACAACCTTACAGATGAAAATCAACTAGTTAAGGAAAGATCTGGAATAGGAGCAAGACTCTTAATTTTTGAAGTGCTTTTTCTTTTTTTCTTTTATTATTAATATTTTTTAGGCGAGACAACCCTTGGTTGACTTCATAGACTGCAAGGACTTTGTCAGCTTACAATCTCTTATTTTTTTATTTTTTTATTTTTTACGCCTACAGCACCTGGTCTTCCTATGTGGTCTCCCATCCAAGTACTAATCAGGCCCGACCCTGCTTAGCTTCCGAGATTAGACGGGATCAAATTTGTTCAGGGTGGCATGGCCATAGACTCAAAGTGCTTTTTCTAATGCACAGGATCTGGATTCATTGTCAACATTATTTACTCATCAGAATGTCCAACTCAATGCTTTCTTTTATAGCAAGCTATCGTTTTCGCTTCTTCCAGAGTGTTCTGGAACACGGTAAGGTGATTATTCGTTTGTCTTATGGCGGTCACTTTGACTCACCAGCCCCACAGTAGCCTCGCTCTTGTTGACATACCGGTTTTCAGGGTCACTGCTGAAGCTGATCCGCTAGATCCTGCATCGTTACTTGCTAAAACTGAAATCAGGTACTGTGTTCCGCATTGGAGAGAGGAAATGATGCAGGAGCTGAACACCGTGCTACAGCTCAGCTCGGAAGAGCCGCTTAAAGCCATCACGGTGTAGTTGAACGCGCCTTCTGTCGGTGCCCATGAAACAGATGCCTGCAGAGCCCCACTGTCAAATGAGACTTGAATGTTGGCAGGAGCACGAGGACCTACAGTTTTGAGAAACAGTTAAGATTTCACAGTAGCCTCGAGAACTCAAGTACGATTTGCCCTAACAAGTGCTTTGCTAGAAGAATGCGCAGGCACAGGGCAGCGCGGGAGGGAGCAGCTCTATCAGGCTGCAGAACTGAGAGAACCATTTTCTAGAAGTGACTGGTTTTTTACAGCTTTTCTCTTCATGTGTTTCGCCGTGCTTTAAGAAGTTTTTAGAGACTTGGGATTTAGCCTGACTTTGCTAGGGCTGCTGTAACAAAGCACCATGAACGAAATGGCTTAAACAACAGAAAGTGATCATCTCGCAGTCCTGGAGGCTAGAAGTCTGAAATCGAGGTGCTGACAGCTTGGGTTCCTTCTAAGGGCAGTGAAAAAAGATCTGTGCGAGGCTTTTCTCCCTGGCTTGTAAATGGTGGTCTTCGCGTTCCCATGCATTCTTCCTGTATGTGTATGTCTGTGTCCGAATTTCCTCTTTTTATAAGGACATCAATCATAGCGGATTACGGCTCGCCCTTATGATCTCATGTTAACTAATTATATCTGTTACGGAATCAGAATTTCTTTACACAAGCAGTAAGCATTTAAACTACCAACAAGGAATAGTCAAGGCACTATAAACAAACTCATAATAAATTTAAATAGCTGTTGCCAGCTGTTCTATACTCATCACTTAACACTGCCCGTGATGGCTACAATGCATAACCCCTCTTGTTAATCAAAAATGAGATTTGGGGACTGAGCTAAGAAGTCTTACTTGTTCTCTGATTGCAGGTGGAGTCATCCCCAGGGGTTCCATTGGCATTCCACGCATAGGCCTTTATGGTATAGAGAGTCCCGGCGTCTAAGCTGGTGAATGTCAACGTGGTGTTTGTGGTATTCTCTTTCCATATTCTGCCCAAACCATTGGCTCGCATGATGGACACAGAGAATCCAATGGCCATATATACAGCTTCCCACTGCACAAGAATAGAGTCTGGACTTGGAGAGCTTACTTCTAGAACTGGTGCAGCCAACACTACAAAAACAAAGCACGTGCGTTTGTATTATGGAACTTCGGTAGAGGATAATTCAAACTTAGGAATAAGTATTAGAGGTTGATGATCCATAGTATAAATTAAATACTTGCTTTGCAAAAGGATTCATGGCAGAGTTTTATTAAAATTTGCTATTTAAATGTATATTATAAATTTGTTATTTAAATGTGTATTAGAATCGTCCTCTAGGTGATTCTAATAAACACTGAAGTTTGAGGGGAAAAAAATTATAAATGGCTTGGCAGAGGAATAGGAAACAGAGAAATTCTAATATTAGGCATTATCTTCAACTAGAGGTTAGTAATAAACTAGGTAAAACATCCCTGTAATCATAATAGAAGTCAGTGGGGGGAATGATGGTTTATACTATGTTACTGTACACACAACCTTTCAGAAATATGCCTAGGTACAACTTTACCAAATTGACAAATTGACATTTTACCAAATTGACAATTTAAGTAATATTGATGACAAACTTCAAATGTTTTAATTTCAAGCAAGTCGAAGTGCAACAAATCCCTTCCATGTGTTCTTTATTTGGCATGGTCTTGATGGATCACCGAAGTCAAACACAGAAATTCTTTTTTCAGACATTTAAAAGCAGGGATGCTTTTAAGGGTGCCAAGAAATGGTTATTTTCCAAAGCAAAGCATTTGGAATTTAAATACCACCTTCTCTACATATAACTGAATCTCCCCCTCTCCCGCCCCCTAAAATAATTTGGTGGCGTTTACTTCTGGGCACTCACATGACACAAAATTACATCATGCAACTGCTGCCCCAGTATAACTGATCTAGGTCACAAGCAATGGCCCAAAAGAGGGTGCATATCCAGCTACCTGTCTTTGCTTCTTTTGGAGGTGATGCCTGGCTTCTCCCAGCGGCGCTGATGGATCTGACAGTGATTTGGTACAAGGTGGCAGCCTTCAGGCCTGTCACAGTGCCTGGGGAATTGGCCACCATGGTTTCAATAACAGTGTCACCATCTTCTGCAGTGAGGAGGTAACTGGTAGCCCCTGGCACTATAGCCCATTCCACAGTGATACTGTTGCTGATTTTTGAATATGCCTGATCAATAGTGGGTATTTCAGGAGCTGAAAGAGATTTTGAAGTTGTACATTAGCTAGGACATGTATAAGAATTATTTTTTTCATCATTCTACTTTTCAAACTAAATCATTCTCACGCCTTTTACAGACGTAAACTTTGCCCTTATTTTCTAGATTGAGAAAGAAACAGCGAAAAAGAAAGGCAAATCTAGTCTCCAGAAGAAAGCCAGAAGGCTCAAACCTTTCATTCAGAAATGAGATTTCAGAGGTCCCCCCCACACACAACCCCTCTCTCCCCTCCCCTACCCATGTCTCTGGGATAATTTACACTCTTGTACTTTTCAAAGAGTGAAGAGTGGGAGGAATTGTGGGAAAGAACTCTGAGAGGAGGGAATAAGTAACTGAGGGGATTCATTCCATAGGATTCTACTCTAGTTTGGCATTCTGGGAATTTCCCAGCCTGCTTTGCCGCCCATCTCCTCTCTCTGCCCTGACTATCCTCTGCTGCCTCCAGCTAGGGTCCACCTCCATTCCCACCTCTGCCAAGCCTGAGTCTCCATTCATGCACTTTGCACATTTCCCAGATGGCATTTAATCTAATACAGAAAAGAGAATTGAGTTCTTTGTTTATAATTACGCCATTGTACTCTCTTTCACGTTATCAGAGTGGAACCATTTTCAGATTCTTCTATGTAAAATAAAAATAAACTTTATTCCCTCTTTCTCTATCAAAATATCTGCCTCAGCATAAGAACGAGCTGCTCTGGTCCCTCCTCACCTGGGCCTGGCCACGGTTCGCCAGGGGGATGTGAATGTTATGTCATGAGTTTATATAAGGCATTCCTACGCTTTAAGTATGGGGTAGGAGATACATCATGGTAATCAAATCTGCTACTTTGCACAAATCCACTGACACAAAAATGCCCTGGAAATAAGAGATTCAAGTGGAGGAAAAGGCCAAACAAAAACAGCTTCAGGTTTGAACCTGGCACTTGGCCTTTTATGCTTAAGGTACAGATTTGCTGGGTAAAATCGCTATATGTCAAATTGAAAACCACAGGGCAAAACAAAACCACAGGACAAAGAGGAGGAAGAGTAAACACAGACCAAATGAGTGATTTGCCAGTATCACCCCCTCCCCGCCAGCAGCTCCCATCTGCCAAACACCTATGCGCACGATACAGACAACCTTCTCCTTCTGCACCAATAGCTCAAAGAGTTAGCTCTGGCAGCATCTCAGAAACAACCATGCTGCAAGAATGAACAAAGTCTTCACTGTGCGCTGGCCAGACATTCCTTGAATATCACCCAGGACTGTCTCCTTTGCCATCAGAAGAAAATTATGATGTTTCTACATGCTGGGGAAAAGTTGCAAGCCTGCGCATCTTAGCCATTTGTGAGCAGAAGCTGACTGCAAGAAGCGTTCATGTCCCTTCTCCGCCCCCTCCCCACCCCCCGCAGGATAGAACGCCCCAGCAGGGACTCCCACTTCCAACCCTCCCACGCAAGCATCCCTTTTCTGCTCCCCAGTTCTTTGTTCCGTGTCGTATGCCTTCCTTCCTATCACTTGTGGTGTCTCTCAACTCCTGTTCCCTTTGTCTCCATAGTTCATCTTTATCTCCTCTGTTAGCCAGTTCTGCTCATTGGAATGAAATAACTTCCTGGAAAAACGACAACCAACCTAGCCACTGACACAGAAGATCTGATAGCGCACTCATGGGGTCGTCTGAAAGGCATTAAAAGGCTAGCGTGACACAGACGACCTCCCCATAGGACTGTGAGGGGCCTCAAAAGGCCACGAAATGTGCCCCACTGAGTTGAGCCGGGAGAGACACACTTGCCCAGGAGAAATACGTGGAGCCCGTATCAGCAGGATGAAACACAGTTTTGACGGTGGAGAATAGCAAAGGGTTTGGATTTGGGAACTCTGGGTTTGAGCCCCGGCTCTGCCATTTACTTTTGCTTGTGAACATGTATGAGTCATTTAACCTCTTCTAGTCTCAGTTTTCTCCCTTGAGAATGTGAAATGTTAATAATACCTACATCTTAGGATTCACATCGAAATGTAAAATACCTACGTTTTAGGACTGCTGTAAAGAATTAAGTAAAATTAAGTGTATGGAAGGGCACTTTGAAAGGTAGGAAGAGTTAGTGTACGTATGTATGTGTGTGTGTGTGTGTGTGTGTACCAGGATGAGCAAGTTTTGGGTTTGGAAAAGCCAGACAGCGTGGCACTGCCATGGAGAGGTGCCAGGGTAGGTGAGATTCTGGGAAGTCTGGGTTAGGCACAGGCTGGAGAGGTAGACTGCCTATTTTACACTTGCTTCTAGGGCGGGATCTGAACAGTAACAGCAATGAAAGAAGATCAACACCCCTGTTCTCTGTGCTCCGTAAAGAGATGGGAAGCGTAAGGCCACATAAATTAGCAGCAGCTCTTCTTTCTTTCTTAGTTCTATGTTTGGCCCACTTAGTGCATTGGCGAAAGAGAAAACATTATTACCCAGACGTGCAGTCAACCATTCTGAAGAGTCAAAAGTGAAACCCTTTGATTCTCGGCATCTGTGCATTCTACTGACTCAAACGTCTAAACTAGCCCACATGGCCTCAGTGGCTAGACACCAATAAACAGCTGATGCCGGAGAGCTGAAGCCAAATACACACACCCAAAAGGAAACCTCCTACATAATATCAATAAAACACACCCATCCATTAAAAAGCCAGGACAACTCAATTGACAGCATCATCAGGATCTCAGCCTACCCCACTCTCTCGCTAGTCTCAGTGAGGGACTAAAAAAGCAACTCATTTTGAGGGCTCAGTATATCTTGGGAGCTTCTAAGAGATAGCAGACTAGATTTTGTCCACCCAAAGGCCACTTATTAAGAAAATTGCTTTGTATATGGCCAAACAGTCCTTCTCCTAGCTTCCTGGTCGATTCTGAAGGTTTCTTAAGAATAAAATACGTGAATAAGAATAAAGCATACAATAATAATTTTTAAAAACCTATTCTATATGCATGGATTTTATGTCTCAGCCATACATCTATCTCAAACTTTTAAATTGCCTTATTCATACTTCCTTTTCTGTGGCATAGGCAAAATAATATTGTTCCTATTTTGAATTGCCATGAAAGTTTATTGGTGATGTAATCGATATTACATAGTTCCTCCAGATCATCTGAATCCCACTGAATATAAATTTCCATTCTGGGGGCTTAGATTTCTAGAATGCACGAACTAGGTGAGGCCTCTAGGGAAATTATCCTTGCCGTCAGTCATTTATCCCAAAAAAAGTTGGTAAAATCTTTTTAAAACAAAGCCTTTTTCCAATTCTGTTGTCATTGTCTATATTAAGGAGGAAATATTGGAAGTGTAAAAGACTTTTTTATTAATACATGTCTAGTTTTCTCCTCAAATTCCTCAGAAAACAAATTAGAAAAGTTATATAAATTAGACTCTTCACTGTTTATGACTAAGATTTTGTTCCTTTGACTGAAATGACAACCATTGAAATACTTTACTAATGGCTAACTGTATTTGAGAAATCCGTGACTACATGACTCTCGACATCGCTGTACTCAATATGAATATCTTACAAGGACTTATCTTTTAAGTGTGATCCATCTATTTGCTCAGAAAATGGTGAATACATTTTCCTGCTATAGAGTTTATATTTCAGGGTAGCACAAGAGTTAACAATGAAAATTAAAATCAAATATTGGGAGGGAAAACTTGCATTTCAGAAAATTTTACCTGTTTTTGCTGAAGCAACCTGAAAAGGAAAGTTTAGAAAATTAAAACCATAAAGAAAAACGCCATTTTGGGAAGTGTGAAACATCAATCAGAGTAGTAATAAATTTATCATAACATTTTTATACATAATATGAGCAATATTTCAATCCTTACAGTTTATTTGCACAAATCATTTCCCAACACTCAAATCTACTACAAAGCAATCCTAAATAGAATTTAGAGGCTGGAGGCGGATCACATTACTATTTCATTTTTCTCTCTGAATCTGCCTATTGAGCTAAGTCAGTAGCTGTTGACAGATTTTTCAGAAATCTTTGTTCTTAAAATATAATGATAATCTTGTTTTCTTTCTCTAGTAAATCACATTAAATTTCAAACACACAAACATATATAATCTTGGTATAAGCCAAAAGTATTTTGATTTCTATCTCCCTACCCCCCTAGGCCTGTAAAGTAAAAGAAAGATAATCGATGTGTCTTATTTTTCCCTAAATAGTTACAGGTAGGTCAGAATGGTCAACTCACCATTTTAAGACAGATAAGACTGAATCCAATCAAAGACAAACATTTCTTGGGTCCACCAGCCATCCTGTTGGACACAGTGCTCACATGGTACACAAGAGAGTGATCAGGGTCCTTTTTGGTCCCCAGAAGGGCAGCACTGTAGGTTGCTGGGTCGTGGGGCTGTGTGATGCTGGGAACAGACCCTGGGAAGTAGCTCCTCCCCTTCAGTACAGAGCTGACCTGTAACTAGGGGCCCATGGAGACTGGCAGGGACAGGTATTGCAAAGGCTGAAAAAAAAAATGAGTTGAAAGCCACGCCAAGTGAGCCAAAAAGCTACTGTAACCTGGGCTTTAAGTAACATGTTGAATGTTCTCCTTTAAAAAAACTTTTGTTTCTAAATAAAAATTTCACAAAGCTGTATAGAAAATTGTTGAAACTGTGGAATGATTATTTTAAACTAGAGAATCCTGACCAGTTTTATTTATTCTTTTTCACTTTTATTTCTTCTTCTTCTTCTTGTTTCAGTACAAAGTGATCAGCCCTGCTGTCAGGCATAATTTGCCGTAGAATTTCAATATCAAAGATGAAAGTGGGCTTGGGGTGGAGGAATTAGGGAGATGTTGTTTAAGTGTACAAATTTACAACTAGTAGATTAGTAAATTCTGGAGACCTAATGCACAACATAGTGATCATAGTTAACAACATTGTATCATAATCCTCAAAGTTGCTAAGAGAGTAGATTGTAACTGTTCATACAAAAAAAAATGATAATTATGTGATGTGATTGATGGTTAATGATACTGTAGCAATCATATTGCAATATATAAATGTATCAAACCAACTGGGTTTACTCCTTAAACTTACACAATGTTGTATGTTAATTATGTCTGGAAAAAAAAGGTGAAAGGACACAAGCTTGTCTCTGTACTGAAAAAGATAGTGGGAGGTCCTTCATGAGTACAATAAGTTCATCCATCGCCAGCACCACCCTGCGGTTCCAGTATCTTTTTTTTCAGAGCCGCCTTCCTATTTGCATAAATTTTATGGCTCAGCCATATGTCTATGTAGCTCTTAAAAATAATTAGCATTTAATTCAAGCACTATAATATTTAATTCTAACAATAAACAAGTATATCAATGACTAATAAACATTATCTGTCGTATGAAATCACACAAGTATTAAATGGTGGAGCTGGGATTAAAACTCATCAGTCTGACTCCTGCTTCTAACCAAGATAGGATAAAAAGGACTTGATTTACCCTCTCTGACTTACTGTAAAGCTATAATAATTAAGACAACATTAATTATGAGGACTGGCATCAAGACAAATAGATCAATGGAACAGAATAGTCCAAATATAGACCCACATTTATGTAGACAACTGATTTGCAACAAAGGTGCAAAGGTAATCCAACGGAGAAAGGATAGTTTTTATAACAAATGATACTGAAACAATCGGATGACCATATGCAAGAAACATTAACTTTGATTCATACCTCACGCCATATAAAAAATTAATTCAAAATGGATTATAGACCTAAATGTAACACCTAAAACTATAGAACTTCTAGAAAAACATAAAAGGAAATCTTTATGACCTTAGGTTAGGAAGAGATTTCTTAAATACAACACTAAAAGAATGTTTCATTTTAAAAATTGATAAATTGGACTTCTTCAAAATCTAGAACGTCTACACTATTTAGGGAATGAAAAGACAAACCACAGACTGGGAGAAAATATTTTCAAATCACAAATTTGATAGAGAACTTGCATCCAAAATTTTTGAATTTAAAACATTTTTAAAAATATGTATGTATGTATATGTATATAGTCTCATAAGAAAACAACACAATAAAAAATAGGCAAAATATTTGAACAAACACTTCACAAAAGAAGATATACACGTGGAAAGTAAGCACATGAAAAAACCCTCACCATCATTAGTCATTAGGAGAATGCAAATTAAAACCACAATGAGATACCACTACATACTTATTAGATGTCTAGAATTAGAAAAAAAAAATTTGACAAGGATGTAGAGCCACTGGAAATCTCATACCTGGTGGGAATGTTAAATAGTACAACCACAAACCGATTTGGCTATTTCTAAAAAAAGTTAAACACATGCCTATTATATGAACCAAACATTTCACTCCTAGATATTTACAGTGGAGGCTCAAGGGACTGCAATGGAGAATGAAAAGTTGATAGGGGCAATAGACTGGAGAACCCAGTGGAATTAAATAATTGTTGGAAAGGATATTAAAGGAAGTAAACAAAACTATGGGAGTTGGTGATCAGAGAATAGGATGTTTGAAATGGATACTGGAGAAGTTTCAGTTATCGGTAATGGTCTGTTCTAGGATGTAACCATGAGAACTGACAGCTGAGTTCAGGTGGAGGAAAAAAAATCTTTGGAGGTCAGGAGATCATGAAATTAGAGACCTGCGTATTGGAAAGACTGTTTAATGGATAGCGGAATCACTAAGAACTGTGGCAAGAGTAATGAGGAAAGAGGCATTGAGCCATCTGTAAAATTCTTTAAGTGTTTATGAAAATACTAGGGGAGTATCTTTCGAGGTCTGTGGGTGACATGAACAACTGCGGGATATAATAGATGGTATAATCTGATGACATGAACTTTAGAGGAGCTAGGAGGTTTAGAGAAGAGGGAGAAACGGTCGTCTGGAAGTACAATGATTTTATGTTAGAAAGTGTCTCCTGACATCCAATCTCCTTCTCTAAACTAATGCTAAGTAGTTTAGGTTTTGTTATTTGGTATACAGGTCCAGATATCTGGACTTGGGAAAGCCGCGGATTACTGGGTCCCGCTGACAACTGCACAGTGCAAGAGCTGGGCACTGGAGAAAGTGCCCGTGCTGCAGGCCTGGTGCTGGACAATGCCACCCATACTGCAGGATCCTGTTGAGAGAGCACACCGGGAAGCAACCCTTTCCTCCTGCAATGGCAAAGATTCTGTGCCAGCTGGCAAAAGAAAAAATTTGAAGGGCCCAGATTCATTTTCACGGAGGAGTCTAAAAGAATGAGTTTGGATCTCAGAGGCAATATATCCATAACTGGCACAGCATTCCTAACACCCAGATTATGGTCTTTGAATACTGTTTCTTACGGAAAGAAACCAGGGATCCTTAGAGAAATGGTTGATTATTCTAGGTCTGAGCAAGGGAAAATACAGTATGAGCGTGGAATATCTTGTCATACAAGAAGGCAAGGAAGCTGTTAGAGATTACTGGGGTCATGTCAAAAGGACTCAGCAGCCAGTGTGAAGAGGCTCCCATTAGCAAATGATAGAATAAGTATCAATAAAAATAATAACTGCGATGGAGAGAAACACATCAACTATGTTAACTGCGTAAGTTCACAATGAAACAAACTAGCAAAAGATTTCTCATTGATCACCTTTGAAGGATGCTAGAGAACCATTTTTTAAACAAAACCTGGTAAATAAATGGAAAAAATAAAAAATGGCTTCAACAGAACTTTCTTTCCGGTATGAACAGTGGAGGTCAAGCATCTAGGAGCAGCATGGCCATTCTGGTCTTGAGATCCAGGCACCTTTCAAATTTTTTGGTCTGCCATCTATAGGGTGAGGCCCTCTTTTTTCTTGGTCCGAGATAAAGCTCTAGCTATCATATCGAAGTTCTAAGCAGTGCAATTAAGGGGAGAGAGAAAAGATAAACTATATGCCAATAAGCTCTTAAGAAAGGTTCCTGCTGCCACTTACATCCCATGGGTCAGAAGTTGGTCTCATGGCTATGCCAAGCTGAAAGAACAACAACAACAAAAAGGCACACAGTCACAAAATTCTATTGCTATGGAAGACGGGAGGAATGGGTAATGAACAGTTGAGTCTGTACGACACAAATGAGATTCAGGGCACAGGCAGATGTGTAAGTCTAGGGCAGAACTTGCAACATTTAACAAGATACAAAGAAAAAGAGGTTAGGAAGAAAACGGGATAGATGTGGCTGCAGCCAACCTTGTAGCTTGCAGGAAAAAGGCAGCCAGTTGAGGGACTTTTTACCTGATATTCTTTGGACGTGAAGGGAGAAAGAGTGTGGAGGTGGAGTAGGAGGAGACTTAAGAAACTGATAGATTTAAAGTAGTCACTTTAGGGGAAATGACAGAGTTGTTTAGTGATATAGAAGGGACATGGAGTAGGATCAATTGTCCAGGAAAAGACCGGACACTATGAGATTTATGGTGGCCGTCATTCATATTTCACCCTCTACCATATCCTAACTCGTACTTGATCCTTCCACCATACCCCTACATCCCCTTTCTGCCCTCAGGCTGACCATTTCTACCAAGGAAATATAATTTTATCTAGAATGTCTTTTTTCCCAGGTTGGGGTCGGGGAGAGATGAAGGAGGGAGGAAGAGAGGAAGGGAGGGAGAGGAAAATGGAGTGGGAAGGAGACAGAGAGGTAGATTGCAAGGACAACCACAGATCAGAGTGAAAAAAACAAAAAAACAAAACAAAAAAACTAGAAAGCAGCTTCAGGGGATTTATCATACTATCTCTTTCACATGGGCACCCTCATATGACAACTATACAAGTTTTGTCCATTCTTCTAAGGTCTGGACAATTCTTAGTTGTCAAAATTCTAGGAGCCAGTCTGGTTCACTTACTTAAAACTCTCAACAAACTTACTTGGGTTGAGCCCTTTTTATCAGACTACATCAGGGGTTATCAACCAGTCTAATTAAGTGGCACCCTTATGATTGGTATTTTAATCCACTGTATTAGCCAGGGTCCAATCAGGAGACAGGAAACATACAGTAATTTGAACAGGAGGAATTTGATATAAAGAATTAACTAACAAGTATTCACTCAAGTAGCACATGTACTAAAAAACTGAAACGATACAGACAAGATTAGTATGGTATGGCTCCTGCATAAAGATGACCTGCAAATTCATAAAGCATTCGTTTCTGGAGTTTATAAGGATGGTTGGTATTAATAGATTTCACATTACAGAGCTTTGGGTCAAGGAAGAATGAGTCAATAAATGGAGAAATAAGACATGGTCATCCACATGGAACAAAAACTAAAAAGAATGACCAGCAATGGGATTAATCACTAAGGGTAAAGGGAACTCTTAGGAATATAGGAATATAGGAGTAGGAGCAGCCACTACCTCTGGGGCTGAGGCAGAGGACTCAAGGAAAAATGTGGAAGAGCTTCCCTTGCAGGACTGAGATTCAGACTGTCGGAGAGGGCGTGGCTGTGACCCACTGTTTGCTGGGGTACTGAAGCCTGGGGCTGGAGGGGATGTCAACAAAACTCGTTAGAACTAAGCCACCCACTGCATTGCCAGTGAGACTTACTGGGAAGGTGCCGACTGAAGCACTATCAAGACTTGCGGGGGGACCAGTGGACTTGTCGGGAAATCCCCTCCATGAAGTGTCACTGGGTGGCCCGCATACCAATGGCCTTATATACTGCAGAAGAAAACAGAACCAAGAGAACCATCTTTCTTCTGTAGCATCCCTCAAGCATCCTCTGCTGACAAGTTTAGCATTGCGCCACCAGACAAGAGTAATATTAAGGGCTCAGTTCCAGTATCACCCAGCAGGGCAATGAAGCGTGCACTTGGGAGCTGGTGTTTAACTTGAACAAGTATAACTCATTTTTGTGAAAGGCCGAAAAGATAACTCCCAACCTGAATACATTTTGCCTGTGCATTACCTTATGGATCATGATTATGTAATAGAAATTCTTTGACTATCGATGCTAAGAAACAATTTTAAGTCAGCTATGATGGTAATATTTTTCGGTTGATTGTATACATACTGTTTCCTTCAGTAACAAATGTTGATAGTCAGTGATCCTAAACTGAAACAATGCCACTTCAAAAGTATTGGTTAAGTGCTAGGAAATCTCATAAGATGGCATGATGGAAGAATTTCAGAGACAGGTTTCCTTCCCCGTAAAATCAGCTCTACTGAAGAGGTCCTAAAATTGGGTTAGTCATTCAAGGCTGAATTCAGCATTTACAAGATGACAGAATCAGATTAGGACCAGAACCACCAATTTAAAGCTCAACAGTTGGGTCATTTAGTGTTTAACTGAAGTTGCACATTGGAATCAGTTGAAAAAAACTGCCAGTGTCTGGGCCTCGTCTCTGTGTTCAAATCAAAAACTAATCATATTCATAAAAAACTCTTTGGGGGAAGAGGAATGAAGTGAATACCATTAAACATTCTTCTCCATTTCATCTTCTAAGTAAAAAGACAAAACACAAACCCAGTTAACTATTGCCTTTGAGCTACTCTCAGGAACTTAAATTTGCTATTCATTCCCAACTACTGTACACCTAATCACATCTTTTTAAAAATCAGTTAAACGGCACAAAAGTTCTTCTGAATTTATGTGCAAATCTGAGTTTATTTTCCTTAGACATTTTTAACTTTCATTTGATTCCTAAAAAGGGGCCTCTAACTCAAAGGTTAAGAACCACTGCCTTAGAGGAACTAAGGAACTAAGAAATTGAACACTAAATGGAAATTGTATATTGAAATCTCAAGATTGAGAATATACTAGCCCATGTATAGCATTTAATTGCAAAGTGAACATTAGAAACAAATGAAGGTACTCATACATGGAAAGGTGAAATCATTTCATTAAGTTGAGACCAAAAACTAGATGGAGGCTGCTAGTTATATTAAGCTCTATTAGAAAGCTTTCAAGTTTTCTCACGTTTTAAGAAAGAATCCTGGAATGTTTTTCACAGCCACTTGTTTCCCCAGTCTTTTAGAAATCCACTCCCCAAATTAAATCATTCACATATTTGGCATTAACTAGTATTACATGTGGTCAAAATGTTCCTCAAAAGCAAACTTTTAAAATTCACAAATCAAATGCAGCTTGTGATACTTTTCCCTCCTTTTGAAATAAATTCTTTCCACATTTAACATAAAACAACACATCGCTGAATTAACATTTCAGATAAAAACTATATTCAAAGGAGTAACATCATTAATTTAGGAATGCTAAAAATATTTTCAAAGTTAAGATATACTGGTTTTCATTACTCAAGAATATAGTTTCCTAATCTCCACATCTAGCGTTAATTCACTTGATCTCAATTTAAGATGACTGAATCTTCTACTCTTAAAAAAAAAAAAATAGCATCTTCACAGAGGAATTCCTTCATTTAATGAGATTTTTCTGGAATTAGGTAAGTACAAATGTTAAGCCCACACAGGAAGGTTCTTTAAATATCCTAGTTTGTTCCACTTGACACTTTTGCAAGGTGGCGTCTGAGTGCCCAGTCACTTAGCCAATATGAACAGCAAGATTAAACAAATGGAAGTATGGCACAGGTTGTCAGGAATGCTTTTAGTCCTCTTGATGAAACAAATCACTCCTAGCCTCTATTTCTCTAAGAATGACTTAACATATAAAAGTTCCTTCAAGGTCCAAATTTTAAATGATTCTAAGACGTAATCCAAGTGCAAAGTACCTCAATAAGTAACTTTGATGCGAAACTGAGTAATCACTCAGTCCAGAGAGTCTAGGGACACACCACACCCACCGACAAAGGGAACTGCCAGTATCTCTAGTAAGGATAACTGACTATCAACGTATGTTCAGTCTGGTCTACGCACTTAAAATTCACCTATCTTCTGGCCACTGAGATATCCCTCTACACAAACTGTGACTCTACCAGCATTTTACTTCAGACAATAAAAATACTTAAAAAAAAAAAACACATGGGGGAAAAGCCAACACCCAGGGTAAGGATTTAATCCAGTATTTATTCCACACTCATGATCGTTCTCTGTAATCAGAATACAGTCATAAGAACAATCTACCAAATAATTTGCCAATAATCTTAAATAATGCAGCATAGCATTACTTTTAATGCGTCTTCTAGATTAAGTTTAAAAACTCAAACAGCAATCTTCATTATCAATAAAAAAGTTTTGAATTTTAAAAAAAGGACACTATATGAAGCTGTTTCATAATTTAAGTTATTTTTCATTTATAAAAACACTTTGGAAGCTTGAGGCTTGCATCTATTTCTCTACTCTGCCCCCCGCCCCCCGATTTCATGTTAGTATAGGGTTCTCCAAGAATACTAGGCTTTAGACATTAATTTTTCCTTTAATATAGTACTTTAAAATCTGAGAAATTCAAGAAAAAAAGATTACATGTCATGTAATTTTTCAAATAAAAAAAGAAAACTAAGTGAATAAATTTTAGGCATACTAACAGTGTCCCTTTGAGGTAGAATGCTAAAAGGACTTTTGATCAAATCACAGCCTAATTTAAACCTCTGCACCAGAAATTAACTTCTCATAAATTCTTTCTAAAGTTAACTGTGGAGAATATTAAGTGTAACATATTAACAAGAGCCTTCCAATATACAGTGGACAAGAATGTTAATCCTACAACTGCTGCCTTCATGTACATTGAAAGCACATAATTCTATCACAGACATCCAAGATCCATTCTCAAAGTCTTTAGCATTCTATTACGAAAAGCACAGCCATGCTAAATTCAATACACAAACCATAATCCCACACCTACAAAACAAAAATAGAATTAGTGGCAGTTTATTGCCTTATACAAATTTAACCAACATGGCAACCATGCCAAAGGAATTAAAACATTTTCAGGACATATGTACAGACTGTACATCTCGAAAACAATTAAACAAAAAATGCAAGAACAATCTGTGCATCATGTATCAAACTCAACAATTGGGTGAAAACATCAATGCAATAAATGGGATTACAAAGGCACTTCCCTACACAAAAGAGGAAATGAAAATGCAGCCTACAGGGAGCTTGAAGAGTGCATAACTACTGCAACAATCTCAACTCGGGAACGGGGAAGCAGATTTAATCAAACATTTATAGGATTCAATGTGATCCACTTTCACAAAAATATTTCACACAGTCTCGTCTTTGTCCTTATGCTGTTTTTCTTGGCTCTCCGGTTCTATACTTTGGCTCCTTCGACGATCGTGTTTATCAGACTGGTCCTTACTATCACTGTGATCTCGTTTGTGGGAACGTTCTTTGCTTCTGCTACGCTTTCTAGATTTTTCTTTGCTGGGGCTATGTTCCCGTTTTCTTGATTTTTCAACACTGTCAGTTCTTCCTTGACTGCCACTTCTACTTCTTTTATTTGATTTTTCTTTACTTTCACTTTTATGTTTACTTGATTTCTCTTTACTCCTGCTTCTACTTCGTTTCCCTGCATTTCTGCTTCTACTCCTACTTCTGTGTTTCCTTTCTCTGCTTCTACTTCTGCTGTGCTTTTTCTCTTTCTTGGACTCTTTTTTGTCATCCCTATGCCGTCTATCATCTTTGTCTTCTTTATGCTTCTTTTCTTCTACCTCACCCCTACTTCTCCGTTCCTTGGACCGTTCTCTTGATCGTTCTCTCTCCTTTTCTCGGTCAGCACCTCTTTCCTTATCGTAGTCGCGATCTCGTCTTCTACCTCTCTCATTTTCTTTCTCTCTTTCCCGATCCCTGTCTCTTCTGTCTCCTTTCCTATCACGACTTCGACTACGACTTCTATGCCTTTCCCTACTCCTGCTATGCCTGCGCTCTAATCCCCGATCGATACTCCGGGACCTTCGCCTTTCTTTCTCTCTTTCTTTGGCTTCACGCTCTAGTCGCTGGCGTTCTTTCTCTCTTTCTAATTCTCGGTCAAAACTAGAACACCCATGGCCCTCCCGATGATGGCTTCTACTTCTCGATCTTCTTGGGGACCTCCGTGGACTCAGTGATCTCCTTGGAGACCTAATATTTAAGAACGAGGAAGAGAAGAAAATCTGAATTAATAACACGCACTGTGAAAAAAACCTTAATTTCCATATTATTTATTTAGAGTCCCAGCTTATATAAACATGTCAAGAAAAAAGTAAAAAATTTGTTCGTTCTCATTTACAGATGCGTAATTTTGCTAAAAATGCCCTGAAAGGCATAAAATGACCTTTTGGGGAAAAAGGTGACAATAAAGTTAGCACTATAAAAAGAACTTCCTAAGGACTTGCAACTGATTTCAAAGACCTTGTCTAAAGCAGACTTTTTTAAAAAGTGTAATTCAGGAGTTACATCACCTCGAACGTCTGCGCTCAACATGTCTGTCTATTTCCTCAGCACCTTCCTTCCCATCTTTCTTAATTTTTCTAGGCCGAGTTTTAATCTGCTGATCGATATTCTTCTGAACCGGAACTGGAATTCTTGGAAACAAGGTAGAAAACCACTCCAGTTTTGTGAGAAAAGACCGCAGCATTTCTCCGATGGTCATCACACAGCCTCCACCAGCCTTCACATCTAGGTCCTACAGAAACACAAAAGATAACCTAGCCGTCAAAAAAATTATTTCAACATATACATGAATACTATTTTTAAAAATTACCATTTTTGGAATCTCAAATATAAAAAAAATTCTAACAGAACAATTTCAATTTGTGTACCCTTCTAATCTGGTAATGAATGATACAGGGAAATACTTGGGCTTAAGTGTGTGCATGCAGGTGAGAACAAATCCTGCAGCTTCATGGGCATAAAGAGAACTGATCTCACTCAGCAATAATATGAAACAGCCCCTTACATTACTAAACTATGTGGAACAATCAACTTAATTTTACATTCCACATACCTACTAAGTATAGACTTATTCTGTGGAAATGTCTGCACACATTATTCCTAGTACTGTAACCTAGCTACATAAGAACTACTTCAGACAATTCTTGTCTAAAGACTGTCTTTTAACAGCTCTAATATAAAATGAAGCCCTAATAAAACTGGAAGCAATAGCAAACCAACTGCCATGAAGCAGTGAGGTTTCTAATTTAGAAGTTATGTAGAAAATAAATAAATGAACAAATAATTGGAAACGCATAATCCATGATGACCATTGTCTCTGAAAAGGGTCATTACCGCATGAAGGCCTTCTTGCTATGCCCTCTCACAGCTCAGGACATGTTAGTCAGCTATTGTCAGTCCCAAACCTATAGTGCAAGCACACAAGGAAAGTGAGATTTGTTATCTAAACAGGAAAACAAGAGCTAAAGGTAAAACTGCTTGCACTCACACACATTTAAGTGTTCAGATATACAGTATTTCCAAATATAATCGCTGCAGATATCTAAGGAAGAAAACAATAAGTTAGCTTAAATAGAGATCCTCAGGTTTGTAAATACAATGAAAAACAGATTAAATAGAAGCATTCAGAAATAAACCTATATAATATCAATTATGAAGAGGAACATGCTTTTTAAATATAGAAGGGAGAAGTGCTTCATCCTAAAAAAATCTCATAAAAAAAAAAGCTTTCAAAACTGTCATTTATCATCTAACACTTTCTGCTTCCTTTGAGATATTAATCAGCTCACTAAAGAGGCCCAAAAAATGCAGAGAAAAATTTTCCATGTCTATATGAGAATTTTTTTTAGGTGTGCACATAACAGTAACACACTAGAAAGAATTCCATTAAAACTATCCTTTAACTCAATAAAGTCACTATATAAACTTTAAAAACAAGACTACTGAGGACATGGTTCCACGGTGTAGCGGTTAGCACATCTGCTTTACAAGCAGAAGTACTGGGTTCACGCCCCAGTGGAGCCACGGCCCATGGTCTACGGCCATGCCACCCTGAACAAGCCCGATATCTGATCTCGGAAGCTAAGCAGGGTCGGGCCTGGTTAGTACTTGGATAAGAGACTACCTACGAAGACCAGGTGCTGTAGGCATAATAATAAATAATAAAATTAAAAAAAAAAAAAAAGACTACTGAAACACAACTCTCAAAGTTTACTTTATGAACTCGAAAATATAAAGGGCAGATATAGGAACAATACAGCTCACAATAGTCCCTTCTGAGACCCTGGGCTTCACTATGAAGCATATTAACACATGTATGATTTAAATCTGAAACAGTAATTTTTCCCAAAGTAACTTCTGAATATATGTAAGAAATTCAACCTTTTAAGCTTGAATGAGAAACTAGATTTGTAATTACAACAAAACCTAAACTTAAAGAAAAGGTTTGCTTCTAGCTTTATGAACTGAAAGCTAGAACGTAAGTAATTGGTCACCTTGAATAAGTCATTTAAATTCTCAGTCTATTTAAGTCCCACCCAGCTCTTAAATTCTGCACTTCTACGCAAGTGGGAGTACTAATATTTGCAAAAAGAGAGTAAGGAACTAAAATGTTCCAGGAAAAAAGGTGTAATTAGTATTCTATGTACATTTCTTATCACTTCACTCTTGAGCATGGCCCACCTTAAAAAGTCACTATTAACTGTATAAGATCAATACCATACACGTAGTACAATTAAGAAGAGAAAATTCTTAATAGTTATCAAAATACATTTAAGAAATTTAAAAATGCAATAAAACTTAAGAAATTTAACCTAAAATATGTAAAATCCACCAAGTCTTAGGAAAATGACATTAATTCCAAAAGTATGAGTGAAATAATTTAACTATACAGAAAATTCTGGAAGACATTAAACCTCCGATAAATGAAAGACATTAAAAACATAAGAGTAATCAAAAGAAAAGTAATTATTACCCTTGTTGACATACCTCTTCATCATCAAGGAAGGATTCAAACCAGTCCCATAGATCTGTAGGGGGCTGTGTATACCTAGAATTAGAAAAGCCTGATTAGGCTTATGTGAGTTAAATGAGATATTTCTTGGAAATGTAGAAAATGCATGCTTACCGTATATACATAAATCCAAGGGCTCTAATATATGGAGAGTCTGTGTGTGTTATAAGACCCATAACTTGCTTACGAGTTAACTTCAGAGTAAATAATTTGTATAACAGGCAAAAAGCTGTCGAAACTATTCCTCCTGTTCCAACACCTCGAACCTTTAGCGGAAAGAGTTAAGAAAAAGCAGTGAAAAAATTAAGAGATATTTAACACCAACTGATTAATCCTGTTAACCCAGACCTGAGAATGAAGCATAAAAAAAATTATACTTTTCTAACCCCATTCATAGGACATTTGAATTGAGATTAAAAAACAAACTTCTAAGATCTGCCAACTGTCATTTGAGTATAACTGCTAGACTTCTAGTTTTCTAAATATAAACTTGGTTATCAGACACAGAAAAACTGAAAAATGCACGTACTTCTACTTACCCCTCCGCACATCCCTGTTTGGCCTGCCGTTTTCCTGCTTCCTTTCTCCCATGGTTCAACATGTGTGACCTGAAAATAGAAAAGAGGAACACAACAAACATGCATACTTCAAATTTTTTCAAAGTGTGATTAAAATAAACCCAACTCCATAAAAGAGCAGCTCTTCCAAAAGTTTTGGAAGCTGGGTATTTTGACATGATGTATGTAATTTTGCTCACACGCATTAAGTACGTAAACCATCTTTGAAAAACTGCTCAGGTATTTAAAGAGCACCAATGAAGCTATCAGGCTTTAACATAACCTAAGCAGCTTTCAGGGCAGAAACTCCACCCGCTTTGTAGAGAGCCGACACGTGTGGAGCCAGGAAATCTCCAGCCCCACATACTTGTGAAAATACTGGATACAACAACTTTGTGTCTTATTAAGAGTTACTTTAAAAAATAAAAATTCTTATTTAAAAATTGACTTAAAGTTCCAACTTAAAAAAGTATTAATGAAGATTAAATATTTCAAAAAAACTTTTAAGACAGCCTTAGTGAGTTCAATTTTATGGTGATTAAAATTCTACATAATAAAGAAAAACAACTTCGAGGAAGTATGCTAAAACACTAACAGGAGTTACTTGTGATGCAAAATTACGGCATTTTATTCATGCATTTTTTTTTACCAAAATCGGGCATTATATTCATTCCTGATTAAAGATGCAATTACAAAGGCCACGACTACAGAGATCATTCTTGTCAGTGTGTAATTTATTTTCAGCCTAATTATGTGAACCAATTCAATTTTTTGCCAGAGAATATAAATTGTGTCAATAATAGATGTGACTACTCATGGCACTAGGTATACCCAAAGATACAGTATCATCTTTGCTAAGGTGCACACCCTATAAAAACCACATACTTGACCTAAAAATAGGGAAGAAAGAATATTAGCTCTACGAAAAGATGTAACTCAAGAAGGTCTTTTGGAAAGATAAGAGCCATTGTTTCTTAACTTAAAACAAAAATAAAATCTTGTTCTTTCACTATATATTTCTAAAAGTACATTTCCATCCCTACCCACCCTAGTTAAATTTTGTAGTCTTTTTCAGTGGCTACAGACAGAAAACCATGCATTTAAATGTAAGCACTACACTATTTTGCTCAGCAGACTCCTGCTCTGCTTTACTGTTTAATTGCCTTCCCCCAGCTTGCTGCATAAAAGATGTTTCAATTCCTTAAAGGCCAGCCAAAGGGGTGGATGCAATTACAAAATCCACTTACAGGATTTTGTAATTGGAAGCCTACATATTTCAATGACCATCTGATCTGAATGGCTTGGTAACAAAACCTGGGTCTTTAGTTTTATAACTAAATTAAAATAATTTCTAGCAGTTTTAAGTCATTTCAAAACAGTACTTCAAATTTGAAAACAAGCTTTTCTTTTCCTATGTTATTAAACAGAGCCTGCCACAAAAAGAGCAGGACCCCCAACTGTTTGAGGTCTACTGCATAAATCAAGCTAAGGGTTAATTAAATATTCACCATACTGCATCCATGCTGAAAAAAGGCTTACCTTTCAAAAACTAAAAACACTAATTCATAGTACAATTACAATACTCTTTAGGAGGACATCAAAATTTCAGTGTACTTTACACACCCAGTTGAACTGTATTCTCAAAGTGATTTTCTATCAAAAGTGACTAATATAGCAAAAAAAAGAAAATCCTTCAATAACCTACTTAATTGGGGAAATGGTGGACAAAACAAAACCTAAAAGCAAATAAAGAAAATTAACACCTCTACAGATACGTTCAGATCACAGAAAATGTGTTGTCTATCAAGTGTTTTAAAAGTTAATATAGACAAAACAGATTGTGTTATATTAGATTCTCCAGCTAAAATATTTAAAGATCGTTAAGGCTATTATAAATATTGTCTTAAAACATAACCTTAGGAGGCCTGGAAGTTATTTTTTTAAAACTACATAATTTGCAGAGAAGTGGAGAAAGCCTATCTAGTTGGTGAAGACCAAAACCAATGGCCAAAAAATCTAATTAGCTGTTCATTTAACCCAGGGAAATGCATTTATGGCAATTGAGCATGATTAATAGTGCATACCTCTACCTGCGACCCTGGGCTGCTCCGAGCCTCGCTGCAAGACTGAGTCAATCCTGCTAACGAAACAAGAACTGAGACAAGAGTGCAGTGAGGAGGCGCCAGGTGAGCTCCCCAGCACAGCCAAGCCAGCACCGACCCTGCCGCAGAAGCCCAGGGCCCAGATAATTCTAAATAAGCCCAATGCACATTTAACTAAGACCACTTACTCCTGACTTCCTGCTGGGAAAATTTCCAGGCCTTCTGTACACCTCTTGCACTAGCACCTCTCCACCCTCAGCCCCTCCACCCCACCCGACACACGCACTGACCATTTTCCTATCTGGATAGTGAATACCAACAACACGAGGCCAACACTGAAGTCAATACACGCCCTGGCTCGGGGTGAGCGGGAGAAGCACCAACAAGTTGGCGCGGAGTAGATCCAACATCAAAAAGAATAATTTTAAAGCTGTGAACTGGAGAGGCTCCAGTTAGTCTTCCTTTCCTCCTCTTACCCCACCCTTTGGTCCAACTCCCCCCAAGGGAGCAGGAGGTTGGGGGAGAAGAGAGATCAACTGCGGCGGGCTCCCCTGGCCCTAAAAATCTGAAAAGGAAATGAGGGCGGCCACAGTTTGACCCCTCCCTGGCAGACTACAGGCAACTGCTCCCTACCCCCACCCAACCTTCCCCCCACCCCAAATCCTCAGACCTCGGGGGCCGCCCCCGCCCGTTTCCGCCACACTCCTTCCTCCGAACTTACCCCCAGCCCAGGCCTAGACGCTTCGTACCTTAAAGTAAATCTCGTCCACCACCTCATGGTAGGTCTTGAGCTCGTAGAGCTGCACTTTGAAGTAGGGCGACGACAGGATATTGGTCAAGATCATGGGGTTGAGGTTCATAGTCTTTTCGTTGCCCCACAATGGCAGCACGTTGCCCTGCTTGCCCGAGACCGCCGGCTTGGTGGCGCCGCCGCCGCCGCACTGCTGCTGCTGCTGCTGCTGGGCCGCGGCTGCGGCCGCCTGGTGTTGCGGCTGCGAGTTGCCTGTCAGCGCGGGGCTGTTGTTAGCCATGTTGCGGCGGAAGGAAGGAGGGAGGGAGAAGGGAGGGGGAGGGGGCCAAGCTCGATCTCGCTCTTCGGGACAACGGTCCGGGACCCTACTCCATGGAACGCCGTCGGGAGAGGGGGCTGCCTCGCTGTGCCCCAGCCAGGTGAGGGAGGGCAACGAGGGCGCCGACGAATGGACTCCGGGGCGAGCGCGGACGCCGAGACGCGGGCCGCGAGAACTCCCGGCAGAAGGCGAGCCGGCGGCCAGGGAGCGCGATCTCTTCCGCCAACTGCCCCTGGGAACAAGATGGCGGGCCCGGCGGATGTGATGCCACACGCCCCAGAGTTCCAAGCTTAGCTGGCAGCCAATCAGAGACGCCCAGATAGGCTAGAGATTCCTCTTCCTAGTTCCGCCGCGCGTTCTGTGCACGCTGTGGTCGCTGCCATGGCCTCTGATTCCACTGGGAATTTAGGGGGTCGGGGAAAGGGATTGTAGGTCCAATTCGTATGTGTTATTATTTGGACTGGGACCCCGGTATCTCTAGAAAGCCGGCTCGGGGAAAGCTCGCATGGCTGTGCGCTTACAAATTCGTGGTTCTGACTCCTGCAGAGTGTCTCAATCTCCTGAGTTCACAGTTAAGATTTTCTGGAAGAGTTGACGGTCAGGACCTCACTCCGTGTGATTCCGATGCAGAGTCTTTCTGTCCTCTGGGCTGTAGTGTCCGGCTGGAGATCTAATCATTCGAGCATGAATTTATTCAACTGTAGGATCGAGATAACATCTTGCTGGTCTGTTAAAACATCTTGCTAAGCATGAGAAGAGCTAGTATACCTGTTGGGCCTAGTGGAGTTACTTGTTAGATGCGTTTTTTTCCCCCCTCCTATTCGAGTTCTTTTATTATGCGAATGCCGAATGAGTGATAAACTTTGGTCCAGGCCCTGAATGGGAGTGGGGAGAGGGCTGGTGGAGGTGGGAAAGAGGTGTAAAAATAAGTTGGAATCTGTCTTCTCTCAAAACCTGTTAACCTAGAGAAGGTGTTTGGAAGTGAATAAGACTACAAGAGGCCCTTAAGTTTTTACAAGTGTTAACGGACTGGACAGTGTTATCGTTAGAGAACAGCCTGGTCGTTATATTTAGAAGCAGGGAAGATCAGGCTTGGTAAAGAGTAAATAGTCCAGTTGACAGGGGCCAAGAAGTGTGCTTATGGAAGAGAATGGCTCCATAGGAATTGGGCCACTGAAGTGCCTGGAATGCCAAAACAAATCAGTAATTTAATGACATTTAAGTCCAGAGCTCTATGGGGTCTCCTAAAAGAGCACTAATCCTATTCAAGAGGGCTCCATCTTCATGACTTAAGCACCTCCCAAAGGCCCCACCTGCTAATCACTTTGGGGGTTACCATTTCAATATGTGAATTCGGAGGGAACACGTTCAGAGGACAGTACCCATTAAAGATTACGCCATCACCCAAATCAAGATGACAGTCATACATCACTCCCAAACGTTCTGTTGTGCCCTTTTGTAATTCATCTATCCCTTCAACTCCATCTCCAGGCAATCACTTTTTGTCAACAGATTATTTTGCCATGTTCTTGAATTTTAAATAGACGGAATCATACACTCTGATCTCTTTTTGCCTGGTTTTTTGACTCAGCATAATTTTGAGATTCATTCTTGTTCCTTGTACCAACAGGTTGTGTTGTATTTGTTTTTGTTTTTATTACTGAGTAGCATTCCTTTGTATGGATTTACCATGATTTATCTAATCCTCTGTTGATGGGCATTTGGGTTTCTAATTTGGGGCTATTCCAAATAAAGCTATTATGAACATTTGTGTACTAGTCTTAGTGCAATCATATTTTTGTTTCTCTTGGCTAAATACTGAGATGTAGAGTGACTGGGTCATATGATATGTTCAACGTTTTAAGAAATGTCCAAGCTCTTTTCTAAGGTGGTTGTACCATTTTATATTCCCATCAGCAATTTATGAGAGTCCCACTTGCTCTGTGCCCTCACCAAAGCTTGGTATTTTTTAATTTTAGCCATGCTAAAGGATGTGTTGTGGTATCTCGTTTTAATTTACATTTCCCTTATAACTAATGATGTTGAACAGCTTTTCAGGTGTTCATTGACATTCATTTACCTAGTATTGTGAACTAACTTCAAATCATTTACCTATTTCTTTATATGGTTGTCTTTTATTGAGTTGGAAGAGCTCTTCACATGATCAGGGTACAAGTCCTTTGTCTAATATATGTTCTACAAACTTTCACTGTGGCTTGCCTTTTAGTTTTTTTTTGTAATCTTTAAAAAAATTTTATTGAGTTGCCATTTTTTAATGAAATACAATATTTTCATTCTATAAGGACTTATTCAACATCACTACATACAGTATACTGTAAGTAGTATACAATTGGGAGGACATAGATTAGTCTATGTTAGCTTCTTGGTGGTTGGTTGTTTTTAGAGCCTTTTAATTTTCTTAATTGTGTTTTTCAAATAGCAATAGTTTTCTATTTTCATGAATTTGAAATTATCAATTTTTTGTTTTGCCTCTGATTCATTATATCTATGTTCTAAGAACTACCAGCCCCAAGGTCGCGATGATGTTTTCTAAGTTTTATATTTTGAGATTGCACACTTAAGGTCTATGACCATTGAGTTAATTTTTGCCTATGGTGGGAGGTAGAGTTGATTTTCATTTTTTTCCATACAGAGATTCTGTTGATTGAGCACCATTAGTTGAAAAGACTTCTTTTCCTATTGAATTGTTTTAGTCCCTTTGTCAAAAATCACTTGACTCACCACATATGGGTCTATTTCTGGATTCTACTTTGTTCCATTGATCATTATGTTTATCTTTTCACCAATACCAAGCTATCTTGATTACTGTAGCTTTATAATAAGTTTTGAAATTCGTTATGTCTCCCAACTCCATTTTTCCTTTTAAAAATTGCTTTGGTTACTTTAGGTCCTTTGTGTTTTCATCAATTCCTTGGCATGTAGTAGATGCTAATGAACAAATAAATGATTAAATAATTAAAATAATTACCATGTATAACTAAAATAAATTAAATATTCAAAACATTGTACAAAACAATGACAAATTTAGAGTAACATAAGCCATAAATAAAGTACCCAAGAACTAAAAATCTGGTAAAATTAGTAGGTGGTTCTGAACAATCAAGGGTGTTGGACCAAGCTACTCCTGTTTATGATTTCAAAGCACTGAATCAGATAAGGTATAAGTTGAGATTTAAAAATTATTTGGAGCTAACTAGGCAAAGAGAATAGGATAGTCTAGTTAGGGTTAGCCTGCACAGAGGCTCTGAGTCATGAAAAAACAAAGTGTTTGTTACTATTATAGTACTTAAATTTTTTCCAAGGATGACATGTAAAACCAGGACAGCCATACAAATACATACTGGCTAAATACTAAACTAGCTCTGCCTATACTGTAACTATATGTTTATTTGTCATCTTCAGCCACCACAGGGAGGGTCTATGTCTTTCAGCTAATCATTCCCAGCACTAGGCACAGTACTTGACACATATTAGTTACTAAATAAATATTTAAAAGAAAACTATTTACTCACAACACTTGTGACACCAAACGTGTGGGGGCTTCTTTCTCCACACTAGCCAATTTCCCAAATCCTTGAATATCAACTGGGTGTTGTATAATTTAATTCAATTCTGACTTTGACAACTTGGAGTTAGCACAGACTGCACAGGTGCGGGCTCAGTCCCACAAGACTGTACCCACCTTCTGACACCAATCACAAAAGGTGAGTCCCCCAGGTAGGTTACCAGTACTCTGTCCTACTTGGATACAAGTTGGGAGTTCCCATGACCCCATCTTCAGGTTTGATAATTTACTATCACCCAGGGAAAAACTTTACTTACTATTAAAAGACATGATATAAAAGATACTATCCTTTATTATAAAGCAGGGGTCCCCAACGCCCAGGCTATGGATGTGTGACCAGTTTGTGGCCTGTTAGGAACCGGGCTGCACAGCAAGAGGTGAGTGGTAGGTGAGTGCAGCTTCGTCTATTTTCAGCTGCTCCCCAGCGCTAGCATCACCACCTCAGCTCCACCTCAGACCATCAGGCATTAGATTCTCACAGAAACACCAAACCCTGGTACCAAAAAGTTTGGAGACTGCTGTAATATAAAGGCTACAAATGAACAGCCAGATGAAGAGGTACATAGAGTGAGACCCAGATGGGTCCCAAATGCAAGAGGTTCTATCTCTGTGAAATTTGGGATGCATCACACTATTGACACATGGATGGATGTGTTCACCAACACATTGCTTGGGGTTTTTACGGAAGTTAGATTGACATGATTGATTAAATCATAAGGTCATAGGTGGGGGTGAAAGTTCCAATCCTCTAAATATATAATTTGGTTTATCTGGCAACCAGCTTCCACTTGAAGTTATACAGAGTCCCACGTAGAGTCACCTCATTAGCATAAAAACCATAATTTTTTCACTCCAGAGATTAGAAGGGTCTCAGAAGCTCTTGTTTCAGGAACTGAAGGTGAAGACCAACTATACAGACGATTCTTGACTTATGATGGGGTTATGTTACCAAACTCAAGGTGTTCGTTTTGCCTGCATGCATCAAACCAAAAGAGACAAGGACAGGAGTTTGCAGCAAAGAAAGTAGAGGTTTATTTAAGGAAATGGCGCCAAGCCCAGAGACATAGATGAGCTAGTGCTCAAAGACCTGCCTTCCTGATGGCCCCTAGAGAATAGGTTATATAGGGGAAAACTCATCAGTAGCTAAGGAAATTGGGGGTTATGAGCTCTACTGATTGGTCAGTGCTAGAATAGGAGACCCTTGAGCACTGCATCAGATCTTGATGTCAGTCATGGTGGTGTTCTATCTGGTTTCAAGGGAATACTGGCAAGGTCTTTCTGCCTTCCTGGGTGTAGAGCCTGTTATCGTTAGTTTGACTGAAACTCTGTTTCTGTGGTCAATAGACCTGAGGCTTTGTTACTAAGAATGATACTGACCTAAGGGGCTTGATGGTTAAGGGAGTAGTTGTCAGTATGCAGAAGGATAAGGAAAGAAAAGAAGCAAGTAGGTCCAAGGCCAGTTTGAACCAAGGAGAAGAGAAGTCATTTTAAAGAAGAGAAGATTTGCACGGTTACAGTTACATCCCAATATACTCATTGTAAGTTGAAAATATTGGAAGTAGAAATGTAGCCGAGCCCCTGGTATTTTTGGCAGCTAGAACTAAATAATTTAACTCTTAATTAGGCCTTCATTCACATGTTAACTGCTCTTCTTGCTCAACCCTTTCTGTTCTCATGCTTGCAGTCTAAGTTGCTGACGTGGTTTCTTTGTCAAGCAGGAAGAGAGAACTCCAGAGTCTCCAGGAGAATCTACGAATTTGTTTTATAGAAGGAAAGAATGTTTCCAAGGTCGCTGTGACCAGCTGCTGGCACTCAGGAGTCTGGTGTGAAAAAGCATTATCTGTGACTAAAGAAACACAGACTTCTGTCCCAGTTCCCTGGAAGTCCCCCTCCCCTTCTTGCCTTTAAAACTCTTCTGCCTGGTCCAGAACTTCGGAGATGGTCTTTGGACATTTCATTAGTCCGCCGTCTTCCCAGGTTGTGGGCTTCCTGAATAAAGCAACTTTCCCTCTCCACCCAACACTTACTTGTCTCTTGAGTATTGGCTTTGGAGCAGTGAGCAGCTGAACGTAGGTTTTTTTTTGGAACAGAAAATGCACTTCTAATATACCTAACCTACACTTCACACTTTAATACACCTGCCCTACCTTAAACGTGCCGAGGACACAATATCCAAAAAATGCTGGTGACATAGAACACTAGAGTGTTTGTGATCACGTAGTTGACTGGCAGCTGTGGCCTACTGCTGCTGCCCAGTATCATGAGAGCTTATCTATGCAAATCACTAGTCCAGGAAAAGATAAAAATTCTAAGTACAGTTTCTACTGCTTTCATACCATTGTTAAGTCAAAAAATTGTAAGTTGAACCATCATAAGGCGAGATCTGTCTGTATATATTTCTTATATCATGATATCACAATATCTATTTATTGAATGAACAAATGAATTAATTATTGGCTCTACTTTGTTGGAACGACTGATCCAAAGTCTTCGGTGAAGGAGATGGAGAAATGGGTGAAGAGGGAAGGAGATTAAGAGGTATAAATTGGTAGTTACAAAAGAGTCATGGGGATGTAGAGTATAGCTTGGGGAATATAGTCAGTAGTATTATAATAACTATGTATGGTGTCAGATGGGTCTTGGATTTATCGGGGCGATCACTTTATAAGTTCTATAGAGGTCTAATCACTGTGTTGTACACCTAAAACTAATATGTCAACTATAATTGAAAAATTAAAAATATAAAAATTTAAAAAATTGGCTGAAAAAAGTATAGAAAACATATGCTATTTATAAATTTAATAAAATGAAAAGAGCTGCCTAAAAAACAACAACAAAAAACAAAGTCTTCAATGAATGTGAGAACAGTCCAGGAAGTCAGTTAATGCCATGTCAGGAAATGGTAAAAAATAATATAACAGTATAACAGGAGGACATATGTCTCAAAGATGTGGCAGTTTTATTCAAGGGTGGAGCAGTTAATTACAATGTAAGATAACAGTCATAAGAATGAACCTCAACTATTTAAATTATAGTTATTAGGGCATGGGATTATATATTTTAGAAAAATTTACATAAAATTATTACAGTTATTTAAGGTTTAAATAGTTAACTCTTAGTTATCTGAAAATGCCTCTCCACCTTTTTCACATAATTGGGATGTTGTTGAAAAAGAGAGGAACACAGGCAACAACAGTTGTTAAAAGCACATGATGCAAGACGGGGTGAATCCCCCTGGTGGGGACTCAAGCCTGCCGCCTGCCTTCCTGCCCTCCGAGAGAGGGTCCTTGGCTTCGTGCAGGAAAAAATCAAGAGCCAGCCAGAGCTAAAGACAAAGGAAAGTTTATCAGAGAAGGAATAATACTCCACAGAGAGAGAGATGTGATCTCCTCACAAGAGTAAGAGAATGAGACCCTGAGCATCTAAAGAGCTGGGTTTATATGTTTTTTTTAGTTTCTGTGAAAAATTACTGCTTATAGCGAGTGAAGAATAGAATGAGTGGTTGGGTTTATCTTTAACTTGTGCAGGGCACAGCTTAAAGTCTTTGTTTTCCTGTATTCCTTTCGTGGTATGGGTAAGCAGCGTTAAAGGGATGGGTAAGCAGGTAGTAATCTCAGCAGGAATCTTCCTTTGTTTTGTAGGTTCCCCGTGATCTGGCCATATGGCTGATCAACCAGGTTCCAAGTCTAACGGCGCCAACGGTACGTAGCAGGCTCTGAATGTCACTTGGTTTAATATTTAGTCAGTTTGTGTAGTTCTTATGCTTCTTTCCTTTATTACACAGACTCTGGAGTCAGAATGCCTGGGATTAAATTCTGGCTCCCCTATTTTAATTTGGGCAAGCGGCTTCACTTTCCTCTGCCTTCATTTCCTAATCTGTTAAAATGGGGATATTACCTGCCTCAGAGAGTTTTATGAGGATCAAATTTCTTAATAGCTATGTAAATTCTTAAAACAGTACGTAGCATGTACCATGTCAAGTGTTTGCCATTACTGTTTTTAAAACAGTATTGAACATTTTTATTATATTCTAAGTTCATCTTGAAAATGTTATTGCAGTCTTACTTTCTTCCTAAATGTCTGACAGTTAACTTTTAACTTCTCATTAGCAATCAAAACTCTGAAACAATGTTTTGCCAGAGACATTTTTGTTTGGCTGCCAACCACATAGCATGGCCAGGATTACACATGGGATTGATCCATTCAGCAAATAGGTCATGAACTTGATACCAGATTTGTTCTAAACTGTTAACAAGAAATAAGGAATATTCAGAGGTTCTATCTCAAACCTTTGAAAATCATCCAAGGTGAGTAACTGTAATGATCAGTCCTCCCTCTATTTGGCCTTTGCAAAAAGGTGGCTTTGATATAAGAATGAAGTAAGTAGTGCCTGGATGTCACTGGTCCACATCTGTTGTCACTGATAAGTAGTTAGCAGCCCAGCTGCTGAGGGGCCCCGGATAAGAGCTTATGGAAAAACAATGGATGGCAAGCCACATTTACACTATAAATACCAAGGCTAAGTGACTCCTCCCTAACCTAAAAACTCTCAGAAGACCCTTGGGGCATTTGCTCCTGGACCGTGGTGATAAACCACAAAAGGGCCTGTGAAAGAAACCATCCTGCCTACCAACAGTTCCCTCACAGTGTGCTCTATCCACAGGGCATCTTCATTTTGGCTCTGGCAGCTGGAAGTTAGCTCTTTAGTTCATCACCAACCCTCTGAGTTTCTACATGAGGGCCTAATCAAATAAAACAGTACGCCTCATATTAAATTTGGACTCTATTCCCTCACCTCTCTTTGCCTGGGACAATAGTGTGATTAATCTGTCGTTTGCTTAGAGTATGGTATGTTTTGTTTTTTTTTGCTTATTAAGAGATATTATCCTGTATACTATCAGTCTGTAAAATTATTATAATTCCCACTGCAAACATGTGCCAAATAAATTGCTGGCAAAGACAGAAATTAGTCTCTGAGCATAACTTTTGCTGCCTTCTAGAACAAAAAAACCCCCAAACAATTGGCGTAGTGGGCGACCCAATCTAAAAATAATAATAATTAATATTTGTTGGTGCTGTGAGATATATCATACTCCATGCCAAATTTGAAGTATAGATTAATAAATTATGTTAAATTTATAATTGACCAAAATCTGGTAAAGCTCATAATCAGTTTGGCAAACTTTAAACTTAATATACTACTTACTACATATGGCATGCTACTGAAGTTATAAAGAGGCTGCAAATGGACAAATTGATAAAGCTGTTATAGTTTGGATGCTAATGCTGGCCATAATAATTACCTTAATGCTGCTTTACCATATTATAAACAACTTAGAACACTATTAAGCATCTCTATAATAAAGCATATTTTGAACACTGCTGTGAAAGGCAGGACAATAGTTGCACATATGCCTTGCTCACTCATCCTGCCAAAATTACTCGAGGTGGTTTAGGGGTAGAAAAATAAATTTAAAAAATAATAAATTTTTAAAAAGAGGTAGTTTAGAGGTAGAATATATTAACATCTGAGGATCCCTGGAGACCCACTGAAGATTTAGTCTGGAATCTCCAGATGTTGGAATGAATACCCCACCCAGTGAGTTATATCCTATATTAAAAAGAGCAAATAAGGAAGAAATTCCACATTAAGTAACATAGACACCTATAGGCAGAAAGGAAAAGTGCTAGCACAAAAAGTAATCTCCAGGGTAGGAAGAAACCCAGACGTTGTTGCTCCTGAGGGCACCAAGCCACACCCAAAGGACGATAATTATTTTAACCTTTTTAACCTACTAGAAGATAGGCCTACAAGAAAGACAAAACTAGAACAAATGTTAACATGGATGCTGTCAGAGTTACTGAAGAAAGAGCTTATACTAGACAAGAAGTGAATGACAAGAACTAGAATGGAATTCCAGCAAACCGATTTGGACACAGAAACCCAGTGGCTATTAGAGTTATGGTCCAAAGGAGGACACAATCCAATTCTAACAGGAGCAGAAATTATGCAACTCCAGCCCTTTACCGCCAACGCTTAATTTAATAGACACCTTGGAGCAGCTGTTCCCAATCTTTTTGGCACCAGAGACTGCTGCTCCTATGAGAATCTAATGCCTGAGGATCTGAGGTGGAGCTGAGGCGGTGATGCTAGTGCTGGGGAATGGCTGCAAATACAGATGAAGCATCTCTCGCTCACCCGCCGCTCATCTCCTGTGTGTTTCGGTTCCTAACAGGCCCGGATCGGTACTGGTCCATGGCCCAGGGGTTGGAGACCCCTCCCTACCTTACCTGGACTCCTATCCATTCTGGCCTCCTTCCAATACATTTTTAATGCTGTCATCAGAACGTTCTTTTTAAAAAATTTAATCTGATCACATTAGTCTCTAGTTTAAAATCTTTTGATGGCTCCTTTCTCTTAAGTTAAAAACCAATCTCCATAAAAAGCACTATAGAACCCTACATACGTGGCCCACCCTTCCCTTGCTTTTTGTACTCCTGCCTCATAATAATGTGCCATGACCCCTCATGTCAGAGGTCCTGTACTTACGTTGTTCTCTCAGTCAAGAATATGCTTCAGTGCCTTTCCTTCATCCTCTGTGGCCTGGTTGACTTTCATTTATATTTTGAAAATCAGGAAAACCTCTTCTGACCTACAATCTAGGTTAGTTTTCTTCATTATAAGTTTTTAGAAAATTATATTTCTCTCTCAGACTGTAATCTCAGTTTATATATTCATTATAAAATTTGGGACTGTGTCTGGTTTTATTCTCTGTTATATTCCCAGTGCTTAACATAGATTTCAGTAGAAAAAAGGCACTCAATAAATATTGGTTGAAAGAGAAAAAAAGAAAAAAATTATCTACACAAGAAGGTAGCCTCTTATCTTTAATGAGCTTGGTAGTAGAGATGGCAGAGCTTCTGACATCCAGTTCTAAGCCTCAGATGGGCCAGTAAGGGTGGAGCAGGTATTTCTGATCAAGAATCCCTTTGGTGGTGGGGCCTTGTTCTTGGCTCTGTACTCGAGTCGGGTTCTCCAGTTGTCTGAGAGATTAGGTGAGATTTCAATATCTTATAATAAATTCCTTACAACTAGGAACCCCAACTTAATACATTTCTGAGTAAAAAATGACAGAAACCTTTCTGTCCATTCCGCCTACCCCACCTTTGTGATCAGATCACCAGTTTGGTGTTAAAAGTCATTTTGGTTTTAAGAACATATTAAATTTATGCCTTTATACATTTTAATTCTTCACTTATCTCCCATGATGACCTCTGAAGTACGTGGGATAGATCTTATTAATCTTCATTCCACAGATAAGGAAACTAAGGTGCAATAAATTACCGAATGGGCTAAGAAGGGCTCAATACTAGAGGGTCTCCAAAGTATTTGTCATATTTCCTCTCCAACCATACTTTTCTTTCAGAAATCCTGACTTCCCAAGAGGCAGCCCTACGTCCCCAGTGAGCTCAGCCATCTGCCCAGCCATACGTGGGATTGAACCAGAGGTGGAGATTTGACCAAAGTTACCCAAACAGATTTCCTCGGCTGTACACACAGAGACAGCATCTGTTGGGTGTGACAGCCACCATCTGCCAGGAGTCCTGCCACATTCTATCCGGAGAATGGGATCAGAGTCATTGTGCTGTTGTGGAAGCAGTTTTTCTCCAGATGCCTGATCCAAGCAGGGCAGATCCAGGTTTGGTAGGCTTATACAATGCGGGCTCTTTGTTAAGAAAAAATATTTTTAAAAATTATATATATAAAATACAATTTTGCGAGCACAGTGGGCTTCTACCTGAATCTATATGTGTCAGATTTGAATCTTTTAAGATCTCAAATAAACTTTTTTTTCCCAAATAAACTTTTAAATTGTTTTTTAAAAATTGCAATTTGGTATGTCTGATGACTCCAAGAATTCCACAGACTCTTGGAATCATGTACTTCAAATCTTATTTCTTTTACTTCACTGACAACTGAGGCTCAGAACTGGCCCATAGGCTACATTCATGTTCTGATCTGAACTCTGGGCCTGCATCCTCCTGTCAGAATGCCATTCGGTGGCCATTCTTATACCAAGATGCCCAGCAACAACTTCACTACGATGCAGAAAAACTATTCAACACTTGGAAATTGATTATTGCATGATAACTTAATATCACACCAGAGTATTAGGCCTTTCTCACAGACATCTAACTCTCTTGGGGATTGGAACTTTCTCTGAGTTACTATCTACAAGTGAGTAGCCCTAAACAATTTATAGTTCTGAGAAGTTAGAGGTTAACTTGTAGAAAATTGATAAGGTAGAATAACTTCTTATTTCCTACATGATAGCAAAGATACACCAAAGGTTATGATTTTATTGATTGGTAGGATATTATACAGCTTTACACATAACTTAGCAATCTTATTTCGTTCTTCCTTTCCCTGCTAACAATATACACTCCAGTTCTTCAAATCCTTTCTTAAGCAGCTCTTCCATTGGTTCCTTCACTGATGAGTTAGATGAGATTTTGCCTCATGCTCACTATTTGCTTGTATTAGACTTATGTTTTTAGTAATTTGAGAACTGTATTTTACACTATACACAGAGCGACTGTGGAAGACATTAAGTATATCCCCAAATCAACTTCCCTGAAAACGCTCACAGTCCCTCCAGTGCTATCTGACACAGTGGAAATGTGACAAATGGGAGGGGAGAAAGAGAGAAGTCTATCAAATGCAATCGAATGCAACATTTACTTAAAAAATATGACAATGGAACACATGCGAGGCTCTCTCAGGACCTTAGATGGTCTAAGTGAGGGTAACTGGACAAATTGAATATTGGTTTTCCTTTAGCTTACCTAACCCCAGCTATCGCATTGTACATTACTTTTTCTTCATAATGTACAATGTGACAGCTGGGGTTGGGTAAGCTAAAGGAAATCATAATATCCATATTAATTAATGTGGTTTTAAAAATTATCTTCAAACAATAATCGATTCTCAAACACTCAGTGCAAGGTACTTTGGGGGTTCCTCTGATTAAAAGGCATTGTTATTCATTCCTTTGTGACTGGATTAGTTTCCTTCCCTTGGAAGGCCCTGCCGGAAACCAGCCGACCAAGTCAAACCGGAAACCAGCCGACCAAGTCAAACCAGGTCCCTGAATGGGGGAGCGGGGACTGAGAAAAAAGAGAAGACAGGGTGCAGGAGGGAGAACAGATCTCACAACTGTCTCTCCGAGTTTATTTCTTAGGCTCCTTTTTATACATATTCTGTTCCTTTGTGTATCCCAAGATAACATAGTTAAAGTAACATCTTGAAGATCAAGGCACAACCGAAACTCCCTTGTACTTCCTGTTTCTAATCTTAATCTTCTTCCTCCTGGAATTCCTCAGAACCAGCTTTTTCCCTTTTATATGCAAGCAGGCCTCCCGAGATAATCTATGCACTCCTTTGAATTTTGGGAGCTT